>NC_133215.1:5478050-5593050 GCF_040436345.1 Pagrus major | reverse complement strand
GTTGAAGTTCAAAAGTTCAATTACAAATTCAGTCATAAAAAAAGGTGTAATATGACTTTTTATTGGTCTTATTCTTTTTGCTCTATTTGTTTTTTGCATCTCTTTTTTTGGTGACCCATCTGTCTGTTTTAAGGTCTTTGTAAATACAGTTAAACTTAAGTCTGCTTGAACTTGAAGTTGACTTTGATTTCACACTGTTGTGGTCCATTCATATGCATGTCGCTGCTGTATGTGGCTTATAATTCACTGGAAGCTGCTCATTATTATGTTTGTCAAACTCGGACACGTCAAGTTTCCTAAAAAACACAGACAAACCACGAAGGCTCGGTCGACTGTGTGTGCACACCACATCATCCTGCAGCCTGACGCAACACACGAGCAGCAGCTATGACTGGTGTTATTACATTTAAACGGAAAATGGTCAGTTTATCAAAGCTGTTCATCGGGAAAAAAATCCTTCACACACACACACACACACACACACACACACACGGGCTGACTCACAGGGGTCGCCTGGTGGAGAAGCCAGCTTTTCACAGCGCTCCATCCAGTCAAGTGCGTTTGTATGTGTTGTGGTGTGTGTGTGTGTGTGTGTGTGTGTGTGTGTGTGTGTGTGTGTGTGTGTCCATGCCTGAGTAATGGCCGCTGGAGGGGCTAAGATGACTGGATACATCCAGACAGATCAAGCCTGTGCCTAATTGGCCAGTCATTATCCTGTTAGCCCGTATATGTGTGTGTGTGTGTGTCTGTGTGTGTGTGTGTGTGTGTGGTCGGAGTACGTATCTATTGTCGTGTTTACCAGATGCAACGTTGACATTGACACTATGGCCGGAGGACGGCCTCTCTCTGTGTGTGTGTGTGTGTGTGTGTGTGTGTGTGTGTGTGTGTGTGTGTGTGTGTGTGTGTGTGTGTGTGTGTGTGAGGGATAAGAGGCTGCTGGTTGATGTGAGAGGATCAGACAGGTCGGTCTGAGGAGTACACACTAACAAGACGATGCTGAACTACACTGCACATGCTGGCTGGCAGACACAGAACACACACACACACACACACACACACACACACACACACACACACACACACACACACACACACACACACACACACACACAGAGAGAGAGAGAACGTGCTTGAAGAGCACAAAAAAGCGTTCTGACTCAAACTGTGAAAGTCTTCTTTCCTAATATATTTCATAAAAACTGTTATGTAGCTATTTCACAGTTTTTTTAAATGTGTTAGATGAGTTTTGTGCGATTCAGTTAACAAAAGAGCAACTGTCAGTATGATTGTGCTGTTTATTAGAGTCATGTGGGCGGTAGGCTCTTAATATTCCAACCCAGTCACCAGAATAATAAACGGTTCAGGTTCTGGTTAGGTTTAGGCAGATCATGCTTTGGGCTAAAATATCAGCTTTTTTAGAAAGACGGCTGCATGAATGGCTGCTAACGGTGGTCTGGAACAGTCTTCAAACAGTCAACTCATATAGATTTCTCATTTTTTTTGCAGAAACATACAATGCCGACATTTGAGTCCGGCGACTGGGCTGCAAAACACTCGCGATAATACGATATACACAGCATCATGTCAATCTTTGTTTTCTCCTTTTCTTGATGAGCTGTAGAGACAAGAACCCGTCACACGGTTAAGAACTTGAGTCTTGATGAGGGCGTGAACGTCTGTGAGACTTCCTCAAGAATTTACTTCATCGAGTTCAGACTGGAAAGCAAAAACATTAAAGTTTTAGAATGGTTTAAATCAGCTTTTTATAATGTAATATGTAATCTCATGTAATATATCTGTTGGTGCACACAGCTAGCACATTGCTAACGTAGTGCCATCCTGTGGGCGGACCGGCCCTGTGGCCAGTCTGTGAGTTTAAACCGTCGGCCCATGTTTGTTTTTTTTTCATTATATGTAACCGTAGTATGAACAACTGGCTGGATTTAGTTGCAAATCAATTTACAGTAACCTTATGCAGCCACAGATGCTTGTGTGTGTGTGTGTGTGTGTCTTCAGACTACATGCTAGCCTGCTACACCATCTATTATTCAGCAGACACACACTCTGCTGGCCTAACAACCTGCTGAAAGCAGGAGGTAACACTCCCTCTATGTGTGTGTGTGTGTGTTCCTCTCTCTCTCTTGTTTCCTCCCATCTCTTCACCTCCCTGCAGTCTCTCTCTATATCTGTCGAGATCTTTCACTCTTTCTGTTTTGTCGTCTATCTTTCTGTTTTTCTCTCCCTTTCTTCTTCTCCTTCTTTTCTTTATTGACTTGCCTTTCTTCCTCACACTTTTCCACTCATAGTTTCTTCCTTTGTTATGTCCTCCATCTTTCTCTTACTCCTTTGCCTCCTCCCCTTCTTCCTCCAGCTGACTTCAAACTGTAAGTCTGTGCTTCTTTTCCTGTACTTTCTTTTTTTCCTCCCATCCCTCATTGGCCTGCCCTCTGTATTTTTTACTTTCCTCTCTTTTCTCCTCTCTTTCTGTCTCCCACTTCACTCCGTTCCTTCTTTTTTTGAGCGAGAAAGAAAGATTAGATTGAAATCGGAAGCAATTAGAGAGCATAAATTTTTGGCAACAGTGTTATTGGTGAGCGCTGCAAAAAATGTGTGCGCGTGTGCTCCTCTCTCGTTAATTAAAATGGCTTTCTGATGGCCACAAACAAGGACCGCCCTGCCAAATACACTGACCTCACATCACACACACACACACACACACACACACACACACACACACACACACACACACACACTGTCTGTCCTCCTCCTTTCACTCTTTATCTCTTCTCTCCACTGCAGGCGGCTACTCAAACAATTAAACACACACACAAACGCATGTATGCAAACAGTATGAACAATTGCAAACACACACGCAGGCGTTATTACACCAACTAATGCACTGATACGTGTAGGTAATGCTACACACACACACACACACACACACACACAGGAAGAAAAGAAATATCCACATCAGCAATATTTTGCTTTATTGTGTATAACACTCACACACACACACTCTGTTTCTGCCAGCAAGTGTATTAACTTATTACAGAGAGAGAGACGGTTGATATTTATGCACAAGCTCCAAAGTTTCAAAATGGCTGCATACCACAAGGAGTAATGTACTGAACTGACCCTTTAAGCATCAAAACTGCTGTTACACAGACTCAAACCCTCTGTCTTCCCGGGGATTTTGTGATTAGCGAGGTCCGAGCTGAAACGTCATAGCCTCGGTCCCCCTGGGGCCCAGCTCGGCCCCCGGGACGAGGGCACTGAGATGAGGCACTACAGAACGTGCATAACGTCACATCTCGTCAAAGAAATCCACAGTCCAGCAGCATTAAACAACTTAAACAAATCGTCCACAGTCTTGAATACGCAACAGAGAGAGACGGGAAAGGTCCAATTTTTCATGTCACGTTACAATCCGCTCACATATGGCCAATAAATGATCATTACAAATTATAACACCATTACCTCACATCTGTACATTATGACCCATTCTATCCATGGGGTGTTACTTGCAGGTGCAGCCACTGGCATCAGAATGATATGACTTTACTCAACAATCTTTGCTTTATAACTGGAGCAAGCACATCACTAATAATAATCACCAATCATGGCCGTTTGCGGACAGCCGGAGCTGTACGATAACACATCCACTCGTACCGAGGACGTGCTGTGGAGGGAAGTGAGCTAGAAAGTATGACTACCCGGTAAGTTTGGGAAATATGTCTCAGCACAGCACACGCGTAGGTCTTATCGATCCGAAACTCCATTCAGGGAACAAGCATTTTAAAAGTTGTTGACTTGTCGTCTGGCCGACAGACCTGACGAAGCGTGAATTCAGGCTTTTTACAAGGCAGCATTATGATGTTGTTAATTCGCCGCCCTTCTGATCCATTTATTGCAGCCAGATCACAGAGACATTGCGTTACTTGCGCAAGTAGACGCAATTCCAAATTTAAAACCACACGATCAAACTCGTGCAAGTAACGCAGTGCCAATATTTTCTTCGCGTTTGGCCTGAACACAGCATTAGTCTCAGCGTCTCAAACCCTCGTGCTTTATTTATTATAATCTCTGAATCAGGTATGCCTTGTCACAAAACTATATTTATGGCTTTTAATGTCCACATACTTCTACGTAGTCTAGTTCCTGATACATTCAATTAATTTATTTCTAATTCGAAGACAAATATACATTTTTTAAGTACCAAAATAAAAGAAAAACCTCCACAATGATACAAAATTGCTCACTTGGACAAAACCACTGGTCCCAATGTTCCCAGCTTAATGTTGCATTAGCTCCTACTGTGGTGAAGAACTTGAGTACACTAAGTATCTAAAAAATCCCTCCTCTGTCTACACACCACAAGCCCAAACCTCCACAGAACTACCCACACCTATTTAAATAAGCTCCTGTCCAAGCCATCCTGTGAAAAATGTCCTTGTGTACCAGTTTGCTTGTCTGTGTGAGTGTGTATACGCAGGCTGTGTGTGTGTGTGTGCGTGTGCGTGTGTGTGTTCACCCAAGTGTATTTGTGAGTGCGTTTTCAGCTGATGAGGCATTTTGGCGTGGCGCTGAGGCTGTGCTTTAGGGGAGCCGAGCCTGATGAGGGGGGAGATTTTAAATCACACCAAATGAAGCTTTATCAAATAAATGAAACTGTGTAGCACTCGACTCAGCAAGAGTCAGTTCCTTTATGGGAGTGACGCAAGCACTCGCTCTCTCTCTCCATCTCTCTCCCTCACCCTCCCTCCATCCTGCTTCACAAACATGCAGAGCCGAGAAATAGCATGAAAAACAGGTACATACGCAGTCAAACATCTTACAAATTTGAACTCTGTATGCAAATTCTTAAGGTGTGTTGAGACTGAATGCGAAGTGAAAATGAGAGAAGACACAAATGTGTGAAATAGTCAACGTAAAAAGACATTTTGGAGATTCAGTGCAAGATGAAGCAGCTGTCAAACTTCCATCCATGGCGAGTTTAATCATTTTGCACGTGCTGCCATGTACGTGCAGCAGATGTTGAATGATCTTTAGTGCTACAGCGCTTTATTCATTGTGTTTTAGTGCAATTTGTAGATCACAGCTGGGTGTGGTCACAAGTATAACACCACCACACCGAACTGCAGCCACCTGTGATTTGTGTTAAGTAATCGCAGAAAGACGACTGCTTTTTGTCCATACAGGTTCCTGTAGTGGGGCAGCAACGATATCAAAATTTCACTACACGATAATCATGGCCAAAATAATTCATGATAACGACATGATAACCACTGTGACAAAGCGAGAACTGAAACAAACAAAAGGTTTAATAGGTGCTGGATTATTCACACGATATAATCATATGAGTATTAACAGCACAATGTCAAATATTTCATTTTTAAATATTGCGATTATCATCAATACCAGTATATTGCAACACCCCTAGTCTGTAGTGTGACGATATATTCGAGAGAAGACAGACAGATACGGTCGATATCTCCAAAACTCGACAACCAACAACAATCTAGATGGAAAACATCGTATTTTTTTTATTTTGGATGACCTGTCCCTTTAATAAACACGATCCTGGTTAAATCAATTAAAGTAGGAAGTTGTGGCTCTGGAGTGGCAGGTGTCAGGTTATAGTGTCTGTTGCTGAACACCTGTATTAACCTGATTATGAGTAACTTGACACACAGAGCCAATGCTTGCGATCAGCCAATGCAAGCACGACTTCAGCCCGAACTAACACGACGCCTCATTGACTTTATTTAATTTCAGTTGTGTATTGTCTGGCTGTGTCCTGCAGCTTTTTGCATTTGTGGCCACGACCCAGAGAGAAGTTTCATCTTCGTCTCTCACCGTCCTTCTACCTCCCCTCTCTTGTTCATCCATCCATCTGCCTGCTCTTCATCTCTCAGGTTGAAACATTCCTCAAAATCGCTCTACATGTTTCCTTCTTCTCTGCTCTTATTCAGCCATCTTGCCTTCTCTCCATCCTCTCCTGCTCTACCTCCACTTCCCTTCCTTCTCCCTCCCATCCCGCTCCACTCCTTCTCCTCCATGAACCGCTATATATAGACATGTGAAAGATAAAAGGGTGCGTCTCTCTCCCTCTCTCCCTGCCTCCCTCCCTCCCTCTCTTTCCCCTGACCCCAGCTCTTTTTGATTTGTGGAAGAAGCTTGTTTTTTTTCCTGCCGAATATCTGCTGTGCCACTTCGCAGGCTGGTAATGAGAACTGCATAGATTCACTCTCTTCCTTCTGTAGCACACACACACACACACAAACACACACACACACACACACAAAACCGTCCATCACTCCCTCCTCTCTTGCTGGGCTGAGCCATTGTAGCCACCATTTTCAAAACTGAATGGAAACCTCACACAAACACACGCCGACTCACACACAAGTCAAAAAACACACATGCATAGGTACACAAAAGAAACTGTTCACACACACACACACACGCACACACACAGTAACACTTGCAGCATCTTCTATGATGCAACTCAAGGAAAGAGTCTCATCTCTAGGGTGTGACAGCTGTGTACACACACACACACACACACACACACACATATCATAACACACACTGTATAACTGCTGAACCGGCTCAGATCATGGCTTCAGTTTGGGCTTCACGGTTCAAACTGCCCACTTCACAACGACAAACTGTCACAACGGTGTTTAATGAAATTTCGTCTTAATCCGTGAGAGCAAACACTGAAGTCATCCTCTTCTATTTTAAAATTGAATAATTAAATGAGGCGGCTGGTTTACCGGAAGCAGAGGATGAAAAGTTTATTTTCTTGTTGTGACTTTTTGTGTTTGTTCATTTTCTCTCAGATTTTTCATATCCTGAATCATATTTTTGGCATTTTTTATTTTTTCCCCCCGTCACTCAAAAATGTCTTCAGGATGTTTAATTATTTCCAGTTTTCTCCTGTGATTTGTTCACTTTAATTCACTCTACAAAGACAGATTAGATTAGATTAGATAAGATTACATTACATCAGATTGTAATTACCACCATGGGAATTTGACAGCCTGTCCTCATCAGAAAAATGACCATATAGCTCCACAATGAAAGCAGCTTATTACGACCCATATTTGCATTTCTTGTTAGCCCTCTAGTGGCTGTAGCAATTATAACAGCTGCAAAAGAGGAAGTAATGAGTAGTTGATGAAGCAAAAAGTCTGTAGGTCACATTCATAACGTAACATACATTTCTTATGTAATCTAGTTACGCTTACTACGTAGTTATTTTTACCCAAACCACAATGTTTTCCTAAACCTAACCAAAAAGTTATAATCTCCCTTTTCAACTTTCATATAAAACTCCCAGCAGCCACCACTGCTTTGCTGATCATAGGTCTGGCAGGTAACTCTGCCCGAGCAGCTTCTTTTGTAGGTCATCCGTCATCTGGAGTCCTGTTCTATTTTAACAATCCAGTCGTCTTGTGAATTATTAAATATGGCGGCTGGTAAATTTACCGGCTGCAGAGGACAAAAAGTTTCGGGCTCTTATGACGACCACTTCTGTTTATTTTCATATCCTGAATCTGGTTTTTAGGCATTTGTTGTTCTGTTAACCAGTGGAGCAATCAAACTAAAAGACTGAAAGAAGAAGAAGAAGGCTTTATTTCATTTAATAATTGTATTTATCATTATTTAAAATTGTTGAATATCAGATGTTGAATCCAACTAAATCCCCCAAATGCATCTTTCATCTTAAGTAAAAATCTCCAGCAGCTCCACTTCTAACCGAATCATCTCATCCAGCCACAGGCACCACATCTCTCCACCATCTTTCCCTCTTAATATTCCCTCCATCTCTTTCTCGTACTATCCTTATTCAAGACCTCTTTCTCCTTCCTCCTAATCTGAACCAATTGTGCCTGAAGATACTCTCCACCGCTCTTTTCCATCCCTCTTTTTCCAATCCATTGTTCCCTTTTTCTTCTCTCTCTTTCCCTCCCTCCGTCATACAGCCTTAACTCAGGAAGGCCGACGGCTGACACATCAGCATCTCCTCAGCCGGGACGGGAAGAAGTGAAAGACGAAATAAAGGAGAAAAGAGGTCAAAAAGAGAAGAAGGAAGTAGAATAAAAGAAGATGAGATGGGTGAAGGATTAAGTATAGAAGAGAGAAGTGGAAAAAGAAGAGGGGAAAAGAAAAAAGTAGGGAAGGAAAAGAGAAGCGACAAAGAAAGGGAGTCTGAGGAAAAGCCGGTTGTAGGAAGGAAGGAGGGCAATAAAGGGTAAAGAATGATGGCTGGATGAAGAGAAGGAACAAAAGATATACAGTGGTAAAAAAAAAGGAGAAGTAAAGGAAGTAAAGAAGAAAGCTAGATGGAGGGGAAGATGGAGAGATGCAGGAAGAGAGGGAGAAAAAAGGAAGGAAGGTGGACGTGAAGAGGAAGAGATGGAAGGAGTGATGAGGTGAGGAAAAGGTGGAAGAGGAAGATGGAAGAAAAGATGGATGGACGGACCGACAGCAGGAGGAAGAGGAGGGGGAATTGCAGTATTTTTATCATTCTGAGTGAGTGGGCTCCATAAAAAGTAGGTTACTGTCAGCAGACAAGGAGCGGCTCAGACACACACACACACACACACACACACACACACACACACACACACACACACACACACACACACACACACGGCTACATGTACCATCTCCATTTTAGTTCTGCTGAAGCAGCTGCAATGTGTGTGTGCATAAGTGTGTGTGTGTGTGTGTGTGTGTGTGTGTGTGTGTGTGTGTGTGTGTGTGTGTGTGTGTGTGAGCCTGGAGCATGCTCAGTGAGCCACCAGCTAAACTGTTGGTTCCAACATGAAAATACCAAGTGGATTGTCTAAATGGCAGCGCTGGATGTTTCAGCAGGAAAACAGAAGCAGCAGAACGTCTCTGCCCTCGACTGCGTCTCGTCAGGGGTCAGCGATTAATGGGATTTAATTAAAAGAAGCGATGTTGGCTTCCAACGATACTTTCTCGACTCAGGACTGCAGATGTACAGACCAGTGTTTTGATAATGCAGGATTTTTAAACACCTCTCTCACTAATAAGGTCGCTTCTAATCAAGAATATGTCTGGTAAAAAGTTGCAAATGGCACTGGTGAAGAGGTGCAGGTGAAAAATAAGCAGACATCACGCTAAATGGGTGAAATCATGGACACTACAGCGACACTGACGGGCTCCGTTGACGATCCTACTTTCTCAATCAGCCAAAAAGCCGCCGTCGACACCTGCTGGTGTTTTCACTTTGACTTGACAATCAAACAATCCTGCCTACCTTCACTTGAAATTGTGAAATCCTGCATTACCCACAATGCCTTTCAACCAACACAATATAAATAATTCTGGATGGGAATGCTTCTGATAGCTAACACAAATCACATGACATGACATGATAATTGTTGCTGCTGTGTCTGCTGAACTTTAATGGATGATGGGGTTTTTTTGTGATTAAATAATCTTCATGTCTCAGTTGAGACTCAAGGTAACACTTAATCAATCACAGTCCAAATCTACATTATAACGTCTCAGACAGTACATGGGTTAATGTTCTGTCCTACGGGTCAACCAGGCTGAGTCAAAGTCAATGAGGTGTGATGGAATGTCAATGGAGAGTCGGTCGGAGAAATCAGCATCCAACATAGTCACACACGCACACACACATACACACACACACACACACACACACACACGTCTGATGTGTGAAGAGGTGGGCTAACTAACATCCCACGGCGTCCTGCTAGCTCAGCAGCCGTAAAACTGTCAAGAGAACTGATGACCGAGTATTCTGTCTTCTCTCTCGCGTACACACACACACACACACACACACACACACACACACACACACACACACACACACACACACACACACACACACAGGCAACGTTCACCTTAGCCACAAATCTCTGAACATCCCCTCCTCCCCTGTCACTTGCTGAACACACGTACACACACTCATGTACACACACACACACAAATATGCACTTACTCACACATTTCACGTTAAACTCTCCAGAAGATGATGAACACTCTGAGGACAGAGGTGCTGCTGTACACGTTTACAACATGCATTCAGCTGAGGGTGACAAGACATGAATCAGAGAGGCACACAATATTTAACAACGGTTTCAAAAGTATTAGAAGTAGTAAAAGTATTCTGAGGCTGAGCTGTTGAAATCCAGACGGATTTAAAGGCTGAAAATTAAACTGCCACTGTTTCACTGTTTGAGACAATGGTTGACAATAATGCAAAACAGAATTTGGAGTTAAAATCAAGACTTAGACACTGATGTTGTAACAAAACGAGTATGGATCATCTTCAGACATTCATCAGACTGTGCTCTGATGCATACATGAATGTGGAGAATATGAATGAAACTAAATAAGCCTTTTTTTAAAGAATCAGGTCAATAGTCGGATTATAGGACTCCATGTAAACACAGTCGGTGTTTGGATGGCTCGCTCTTTGCTCTGCAGCTTTTGGCTGATAAAGTGTATTTTTTCTCCAGAACATTCCTGCCGTTAAGCACTTTTACTTGATCCCAATTCAATCTGACTATACATGTAAACGGCAGCCGGTTGGAGGATCCATGTGTGCGTGACACTCCGATCGATACGATCTGGTTACGCTCAGCTGTCTGAAGCAGACGGAGGTTACACAACGTGGATACATGTTACTAGTAGTACTACTTCTACTGTTACTAGTTTGATTTCACACATTCTCAGCCGCTTTCTTGTTCGCTGCTTTGTTGACTCACACATCCATCACATGATTCCTCCTTCCCTTTTTTTTCCCTTTTGCTTCCTCTCCTCTGTGCATCTTTCTGCTCCTCCTCATTCGTCACAGTCACTTAGATACAAGCAACTTCTTATGATGCTTACAGCTTATATCCTGTATATTGTACTTGCCTGCATCCCTGAGCTGGTGTATAGATAATGAGTGTACTCGTGCTTGTGTGTGTGTGAGTGTGTGTGTGTGTGTGCATCATGATTGGCTGATAAATGATGAATGTCCAGGAAATGAGGAGTTCAGCAGCGAGGAGAAGCAAACACATGACATCAGCAGCTTCTACATTAGTCACCAAATCACATCTGCAGAACGGAGCACTATCCCATTATTTAGTACACTTTAGTACACACAAGCACACATACACACACTCACACATACACTACCTTCAATACAAAAGCAAGCATACGTACGAAACACACACAAAGACGGCAAATACATGTAGAGTTGGAAACAAACACGGCAAGCCAATCGTTACAGAGTACTAAATATGTATATGCGTGTGTGTGTGTGTGCGTCTGCGTGTGCATTTGTTAGGGGGGTGTATTGGAAGACAAGGGTGGTTGTGCCCGTGCTGCTGTGGTGACTCATCAACCCAGTGAATCACACACAGAGATCTGATTTAGAAACAGACTGCGTCCACCTGACTGCTGCTTCCACCGGCAAACACACACACACACACACACACACACACACACACACGCACACGCATACACACTCCCACACAGACACATTTATGCATACTCACAATCAGACGTGTAAAACATACACCCACAGACACTTATCCACGTACACTGATGAAGACGGATATTCGATGTTTACCCGACTGAAATTATCTCTGTCCTACATCTAATATTCGGTATCTTCACGCAGCACTATTACATGTTTCACTGCTTCAAAAAATTTAAACTATTTCATTCCAATCATTTAAACCGTGATCATGTAGTTAAAGGGACACAAAAAACACTCTGCTGAAACAAACACTGATGACGTTCACTTATGTTAGTAGCCTCTTTAGGACCAACATAACCATCGAAAGGCAGGAAGAGTCGACATAAACTAGCTAAATAACATGTTAAATTCTAGATTCTGGAAATCAACACCAATCTCTGAAGCTTTTAGTCTCCTTGACTCATCATTTTGCCTCTCTTAGCAGTCATGTCAAGCGAGCAAATAATAATTTTAATATAATTATAATAAGTCATCCAGTGGTTGATGAAGAAAGTCCAATATCCAGCAGCCTAAGATGTTAAAATTCAAGTTTTTCTGGCTCCTACAATAGTGGTAAAAAAAATCATTTAATGCAAATTTAATCTCTAAACACCTAGGCATAACAGCGGCCATTGCTTCAATCACTAAGGTTGCTATTTATGACCATAAAATGGGAAAAAAATTTATCTATTTTAAACTTAGACCTGTTGATGAACTTTACTACAGAGCGTAATGGATGAAACTATGTGTAACATAAAACAAAACTTAAAAATGGAAATGTATTCTTCACATATTTAATGAAGAAAAACTGAAACATATGGGCATGAGACTAACAAAAGCCCATTTCCTATTGATTATTTTCATTATCAGTGAATCTGATGATTATCTTCACAATAATGACAAAGAAATTTGTTCGTTCGTTTATCAAAATAGCTGATTGTTTTCTTTTTATCCACTAATCAATTAATCAATTAATTGCTGCAGCTCATCCATTCATTGTCTCTCAGTTAAACGTAGTGTACACAGTAAAAACAGTGATATGGTGGGCTGTTTGCTTGTAATGGCGTCTGTTTCTGGTTTCTGGTAATGCCGGCTGCTCTGCAGGGTTTAATATTGTATTTCTATTGTAAACCCTTTCTGCAAACAAAATCCCTCTCAGGATTCGACCATGTTAAACCTGGGCTGAATAGCTCCTGCAGATAAAAGTCGTGGGAGCCTTAGAAACCTTTTAATAAGGAGACGACAGCCGGTTATTCTGCCTCCTTGTCCTCCTTTAACACTAAATCCGTATTACACTGTGGATAAGTCTGCGGCAGAAAAGAAGCCTAACTTTAGCTCGCCTCGCCCGTCCCCGATGATTTTGACTTCAGCTTCAAGGGGATTTCGCAGCGAACAGATCTCCACGCAAAAACCTTTCAATTACCAGGTGAGCTCAAAGTGCCGAATACCTGTCTGCCTCTCTGGAAGCGTTTGAGAGGAGGAGACGAGTGCAGGGATGTGTGGTTCAAATAATTAGCCCAATACCAGAATCCCCTGTCGCCAAATAGTTAATTAAAAGCTCGCCTAGTGTGTGTATACGACTGTGTGTGTGTGTGTGTGTGTGTGTCCAGAGGATTAAAGACTGTAATTATAATTATGTCCTCTCCTCTCTGTCTCCTTTTTTTTCCACCTTCTCCTAACACATACTCTCTTGGTAGTTTTACATACACACAGATTTCTCTCCACACACACACACACTCCCTCATTCTGGACCACCGTGGTGGAAATCAGCGGTGGTTTTTCTTCCAATTCTTCATGCCAGATTCTGAATAGTCACATTAACAGAAGGCGAGGTCTCCCTGTCACTGCAATGAGTCAAGTTCTCTGTCTGCGGCTTTCACTGCTCATGTTCTGAGTCGACTATCTAACAGCGACTGAATCCTAGGACTAAAAACACAAATGTATTAATGGATGACAATTATACTGATTTATACTGATGTATTATTTTAGAGTAGGGAGTTACTGGTGACATAAAAACATCTGGAATTCTAGAAATCCCTCAAACTTGTCGACCGATGCCACAAATTCATATCATATCATGAGGTCTCAAGCATCTAATGTGACAACAATGACTTTAAAAAAGGTCCAGTTTGTAGGATTTACTGCCATTAAATGGTGAAGTTGCAGATTGCAACAAGCCTTCTCTCAATCTCACCCTTCTCTACGGTGGCCAAAAAAACCGCAAAAAGTCCCTATCTAGAGCCAGTGTTTGATCTGTCCATGCTGGGCGGTAGCAACACGATTCTTAGTAATTAGACACTTATATTCATAATTATGTTTTTTTTTTTATATTATATTTTTCAAGCTTATTCCTGTTCTTGGTAAATGCTAGGTAGGACCGTCACGATAACTTCTGACTTATGGTACTTATTAGGCTCGCCATGCTTGTCATGTTACCGATGTTGTACAGCTTGAAGCCCAATGTGAACAGAGATCCTGACATTAATGAGGGAAAGGAGTTGGTTACCTCACTGAGAAGTTGGACGTGTGCAGCCTGTCACTCCCACAGATTTTATAAAGCTACTTCCTGACATATTTCAAACCGATCCGCTGTCAACGAATGCTGGAAATGATCTGTTTTTCTATGTAGACGCATTTCCAAGCCATTTCAACATAAAGGTCAACTCGTGTTTTGCCCGTTAAACGCTTTTAATGTGAAGCTGCAGCAGTAGGAAATGTCGGGTTTGCAGAATCACTGTAATCGGTGACACAGGTGTTGTTACATCTGGGAAAATGTAAGTGTAGAGTTTATATCTTGTTTAATTGTACATATCTAATCACCTGGTCAATATATGTATATGACCTCGAGATATTGTCTGTTGTGTTAACATGCAATGTTTGTCGACAGAGCTCGAGACAATATACAATACGTCCAACACAAATAATAATCGTGACAGGCCTTATATGAGGGGAATTACTGAGGATGGTTTAAGGTTAAGTGAAACAGTTTGTTCTAGCTGAGTGAGAGAACCCATACTAATGCCCTCGATGTTGTCACACTATGATAAGAAAGGTGTTAAATCAAAATGACTGCTCTTCTGAGTATTTTAATGGTTTAACACTGATGTAGGGACGCTGATATAAAGAAGACTGTATATAAAAATGTTGCAGAATATTATTTTCTCGTCCATATTTCACCCTTTCCTGACCTCAGTTTGTCAAATATGCCCTCATTCACATCCGTCTACCTCTCATCACTCCTCTCTACTGTAGCCACAGAGCAGCTCTGCGATTGGACGAGCCCTCAGAGACTTAATGACATCGACGTCTCGTCCGCTCTGGTTTAAACACATGACCTTTGACCCGGAGATCTGAGGCTGTATTGACGTCGCGACCCGGGCTAATGTAGCAGGCCTGCTGATAGACTGAGATAAGAGTCCATGTGCGGACACGGCTGAGACAGTCCAGACTGATGCTGTGAACTCTAATCAGGTACGAAACTCTCACACACAATATCTTGACATGGAATATAGTGAGATATATGAGTCTTCCAGTTTATGTCCTTTTTTTTTTGCTTCACCCATGTTATCAGATACGTTTAAGTCTTCTTACATTGGGTGCAGTTATTGTTTTTATTTTAATCTCCTGTCATTTCGCAGTTCATGCCTTCTTAATTTGATAGGGAAATAATTTGCTACTGTTTTCTGGAGCTTGACTTTATTTTTAAAGGGACTTTAAAGGAACTAAGCAGGCATCTTGCCACACTGAAGTTGATATTTCACTATACTGGACTAGAAATGGCAGTATTTTGAAAAAAAAAAATATATATATAACATTATCTTTAGTGACCAAAATGACCAAACTGTAACTGATAAACCCTGACAAGTACGGTCTTATTCATTTCTAGATTAGTTAATTGGCCCATAAAATGTCATAAAATGGTGAAAATTGTGTTTCCCAAAGCCCAAGATGACGTCCTCGAATGTCTTGTTTTGTCCACAAGCTGAAGAGGTTCAGTTTACTGTCATAAAGGAGTAAAGAATCCAGAGAATATTAACATATAAGAAGCTGGAATCAGACAATTTTGACTTTTTTTTTGTCTTAAAAATGACTCAAACCAGTTAATCGATTGTCAAACTAGCTGGCAATTAATTCAAAAGTTGACAATTAATTGATTAAATGTTGAAAAATCACTGTTTAAAATGTATGTTAAGCCAAAAAGATTGAGTTATCCCTACTAAGTAACTGCCAAACAGAAGAACAGTGTCTCTGCTGCTTTGTGTTGTGGCTGACAGTGTTCAGACGGACATTTGTTTGACCTCTCCTTCCCCTCCAGGACCAGTGAGAGGTCATCAGCCGGGGTCAGGAAGGAGGAGCAGACAAACAGCTACTGATGCTGAACACAACAACTCTCCTCCTCCTCTGCTGACCGGTCAGATAGAGAGAAATTACAGAACAACCTTCATGTCAAACACAAAAGACGCAAACAAATCAATTAATTTGGTCACTATGGGTGGATGTCTGATCGTTTTTGATAGTAGCAGTTGATGACACTAAAACTCTCCTTTAAAACCTCTTTAATTCATATTTTTTGAAGGTTGGCATCTTCTGAAGTCACCGATTTAATACCAGAAAAGGCTGGATTTATTTACAAAAGCTTTCGGGCGACAACTAAAAATCATTTTTAGTATTGACGATCAATTGATTACTTTTTTTGATGAATTCATTAATAATTTAGTCCATGAACTGTCAACAAAAACAAGCTTAACAAGTCTTTTAATTGCTTTTTTTCCAACTAAAAGCCCAAAGCATGAATATTTTCAATTTCATTGATATAAAATGAAGAGAAGCAGCAAATTCTCATTTTTTTAGGCTCGAACCAGCAAATATTTAGCTTTTTTCATTGCTTTCATTTGCATCTCATGGCGTTCTCAGCTGATGTTGATGTCATGCAGCTCTGGAAAAAAGGCTCATAAATAATGTTTAGTTTCAAATGATCACAACTGGTTTGTTAATTCTCTGTTGATTGACGAAATCAACTTTCTTTGTTTCAGCTCCAAGATGAATATTGGGATGATGACATGAATAATTGAGGTCTGTTAAAAATAATCATTCAGTCTCAGGTTTTACAGTTGTGGTCAGAGAGAAAACACCAACACTGCCCAGTATTTAACTAAAAGCCTAAACCACCCCTCTTTATTGGCAAACCATTATATTGGTCTGACCCCATCACTCGCCATAAAATCCTCCCTGAAAGCCCTCGCTAGCCTTTACCTAATTAAAGTGTCGTGTCACTTTATACATCCGTCCTCCTCCCTCGTCTTCGTTCCTCTGTCACAGCTCGACTCTCCTCCTCTCAGTTATCCACTCATCCTCCTCAGCATCTTTGCCTCGGGGCCCGTTGATTGACAGCCGCGAGTGACCCCCGGGCCCACCCTCTCAGAGTGACAGGGCCAATCCCATGGCTTGGCCAAGTGACACACTAACGTGGCAGACTGATTGTCAGGCTGCTGATGCTGCAGTGTCCAAGTCAGCTCAACCTGGACGATCAGCTGGCACCGTGTTCAGTCTGCACAACGCGGACCGAACGGCTGCTCCGACCAAAAGGAGGAAAACGACTTTTTTATTTCTTACATGTTCTCAAGATTAAAGTTTGATGAGAAGAGAGGCTTTTTAAGTTTCACTACTTGTACAGTGAGACATCAGGGGTGTCTCCAAAACTGAGGTTACTGTCTGCAGAGTATCTTTAGACGGTAGAGGAAGAGCAAACGCAGATTGTCCACTAGATAATAATTTGCGGGGGGCATCTTTCTCTCTGAGGAATAAAAAATAATAATAAAAGTAGCCGATAAAATACTAAGATGGGTCGCCAAATATACTACCAGCCATTACTATATCTGGACATACCGCCCAAGTGAAGCATATGTGTGGGAAACACTGCTTTTATACACTGAGGAAATGGAGACGCACTGTCCATCTTTATGTCAATCGGTCCACAAGATCCATAAAGTTAAATGTTGCCTCCACAACCTGCTTACAACACAACACTGCATTAAAATTATATTCAAAAAGAAGAAGAAGAAGAAGAAGAATTCCTAAATGTAGCAAAAGGGTTTTTTTTAGCTTAATTGAATGTCTTCTTGTTCATAATAACACTCGTCCTTCAACGGTTCAGTCTCATCTTGTAGCATCCAGTCTACTTACATACGTGCCCTTGAGCAAGATACTGAATCCCTGCCAGCTGTTCAATAACAAACCTTGGACCCTCCGAGCACCAAAACCAACTTATCATAGCCTGGAGTCGTCTTCAGTTTATCAGTTGGCTTCTGAAAGGGTGTCGTCGCTCCTGTCGCTACAACATTTACTCCACCCTTTGGTGACAAACTGGAGAGTTAATTAAAGAGAGTTTCACCTGGAAATATGTGGTGATGTCACACACAATCTGCCATCTTTTCTGTCTTGTACTATACTGTATATACTGTATATTCACGCATGTGTGTCACAGCTCGTCATGTGAGAAGAAAAGCAGACGAGCAAACGTATCCAACAATAACAAGCAAATGAAATGAGGTAGAGATTGCCCACTTTTATATCAGCATTATCGGTTACATTAACAATATAGCTGATTATTTGGATGTTCTTCTAGTATGACTTTCAATTATTTCTTGACCCTGACGTTGATATGCGTTGCTTTTGTTCTTAATCCTGGTTATGATTAGGGCTGCGACGCTAAGTCGATAACTGGATTGGTTCCAGCTTCTTAAATGTGAGGATTTGCTGATTTTCTTTGTCATTTTTGACAGTAAATGAAGAGTCTTTGGGCTTTGGACTGCTGGCTGAACAAAAGAAGCACTTTGAAGACGTCACGCTGGAGCAGGGGTCGACTGATATAGCTTTTTCAGGGCTGATACAGATTACTAGGAATCAAGGAGACTGAAAACTGATATTTGGGACCGATGGTCATTTGCAGTAGAAGTACAAACAACCAGTGATGAAATAAACCTTATATATAAGTACGATTTACTCAAATATTATATAGTATTTCAATTTTCTGTTACTTTATACTTCTCCACTACATTTATTCAATACATTTACTTACTATTTACTTCACAGATTCATATTATTTAGTGTTTATAGGATATTAATTGTGACGTGTCAACATCAGTATCAACCAGATACTGTTATGGACATTGTGTGAGAGGATGTTGCATCAGAGCCAAGGCAGCACATTTTTAAATTAGTTTATCTTATCGATAAACTGACAGAAAATCACTGATACTGAAGCCATTATCAGCCTGATAATTGGCCAGGGATGCTTTAGATTCTGGGAAACTATCATGAGCAATTTATTTTTTGCCCTTTCATGGCTTTAGTCATAGGATAGCTTGGAGAGATGACAGGAAATGGGCTGAGCGAGGGCCGCAGGTTGGACTCGAACCCTGGACCGCTGAAGTCAGGACAAAGCCTCTGTACGTGGGACATATGCTCTACCGACTGACCTACTATGGTGCCCCGTGCTAAGTAATTTTTGACATATTTCCGGATAGATAGATAGATAGATAGATAGATAGATAGATAGATAGATAGATAGATAGATAGATAGATAGATAGATAGATAGATAGATAGATAGATCACACTCCTATTCCCCCAGTTAGCCACAGCAAGGCATGTTGGGTAACGGAAAGAATAGCCTATAGCAGCTGGGGACTGCACTGCAAAAACAAGCTTCAAATTAGCTTTTGATATACACTCGCTTGCCAAGCTCTCACACACACACATACACAAACAAGAGGAAACGCACACACGAGAGCAGCAATCACACCTACACACACAGTTACCCACACGGACTGTAGTGTCGACACACACACACACACACACATATTCAGATGCCTGCAATTGGCCCTGTTTCTGGGGAGAGGCGCCCTGGGCTGCAGGGGGGAGGAAACCAGCTCAGATCAAACACACACTGAGCCTGTCACTACTCTTTCATTCCTCTCCTCCGCCTCCCCTCCACTGCATATTCCTCTCTTTTTCTCTCTGCATATCTCTTTTCCTGCCTCTCTCCTCGATCTGCTCTGCACACTGCAGTCGACGGCAGGCAGAGTAAAATGGAGAGGGGGGGGTGTGGAGAGCAAAACAGAAGAGAGCTGAGAGGGGTGTAAGAAGAGGAAGAGATGGAGGAGGGAGTGGAGAGCGAGCTCAGTCAGGAAGAGAACAGATAAATGAGAGGAAGATGAGCAGCTGAGAGCATCGATAGTCTTTTCTTTTTTTTTTTTGGTAATATTCTCGCTCGCTACATCGTCTCCTCCTGTCCTTACACAACCCCTCGCATCACAAACACACACCGCTCCACTCCTTATCTATCTGAAACCTCGAATAATGTTCTATTGCAGCTCAATTACAATAATTACGATCATTAAGGTGATCATTTCCCGACACCACCATTCATTACTTTGGCAAAATAACTATTAGAAGCAGACAGGCGGGAGGATGGAGGTGGGGGACGGCCCCTCGTTTTCCTCCCTGCACCATAAAATTCACCCTACCCAATTCCTTATATCCTGTCAGTATTGTATGAATAAATGGTTGCTGGTTCAAATCCTACACTGTTGAGGTTAAAAAATATATCTGCAGTTCCACTTTCATCAAAACTGTTTGACTGCCAACAATACTACCACTTGGAAACGCTAAGGGGGGAGAGCTGTCAGCTGTTCCACTTCAACTAAGCATGTCAGCCATAAGCGTTATGTTGTAGACAACTCACTGGAAAACAAGGTGGTGTTCATCAAGGAGTTTATCCTGACACATAATACACTTGAACAACATTAAGGTCACATTTTAACATCACCAGATTATATTAGAATAGCAAACTAACTCATTGATGTCTGTAAGATGACAATTTTTATTCTAATGAGTCATTTTTACAATTAAGATCAGGGTTTCTGAGCCAGAACAACCAGATGGAGTCTGATATATTAAAATCTCTCTCGTCATGATGTGAAAATATTTCTCTTTAAGCACAATTTGAATTGCAGGAGAATGGTAGATGATTGATAAATCTCCTTCCCAGGTCATCAGATACAGATGCTTTGGGTTGGTGATGCACAACATCGGTAAGTTGTTTTCAAGCTCAGTAAATGCAGATAAACCGGACACGCCAGATGGTTGTTAAGCAGAACCATTTGGAAAGGGAAAAGGGCAGGAACTTTCAAAAAACACTTGGCAGGTGATTGGACGAACCACCTGTCTATCACGGGCTAAATTATACCAATCAGATCAGATCAGCTGGTAAATCAAACTCTTACCGAAGCCAGTCAAGAGAAGAGAAAAGCCTTCAGTTCACTTTTAAAGAAATACTGTCCACTTCTGATATTACTGATGATATAGCAGCTACGCTAACCTCTTGAGGTGCTGCCATTGTAGTTTTCAAAGAAAAAGTCACCTTTCTCGCTGGTCGTCACATCTAAACCAAGCCTCAGAGCATGCCAGTTGGTTCAACCACTGTGGTTCAGCCACACATCTCGCCAGTCATAGCTTGAAGCCTGGCAAGATGGATCCTCAAGATCACATGATCTCACAAATCCAGCTGCCTCACAAAGTAAAACACACGTCATACTTGACTGGAATTTATTCTGTTGGTCCGGGACATGAAATCATCCAGGACACGTGGACCGGCACCCTGCTTTAGAGTATTGATTAAAGAAAATGTTTCGTTGCAATGAGATATAGTCTGCTTACTCAGAGAGAAGGTGAAGAGCACTTTATAGATTCGTAATAACCACTTCAATTAACGGTAATAGACTGTTGGACATCACTTATCTTTGGCTGAACTGTGCCATTGTTTATTATTAATTCCTGAACTGTTGATGGAAATCTACAGCTGTGTCCAAAATGAACGTTGTACTCTACCTCTAACACACCAACTTAGAGCATTTACAGTGTGTGGAATTTTGTGCAAATAAACATTTTAGGACATCGTGTACTGTTCACTTCATTTCATAACACTCTCGTTCTCTCCCGGTTCGCCTTGTCTCTCTCCACTGCAGACTGTCCAGGGTATAAATAAACTGAAAGTCTGTCCAGCAGGGAAGCTTTTGCATGTTCCACCAAGATGCTAATGAGCAAGGCAGGAACAAATTGCTGGTTCACCCAAACCAATAACTGGTCACCATTTCTGACTGCTACTAACACAGATTTGAGTATAAATATAAAATGAATAACACATTCTGACCAAGAAGGAGATGACTAAGACGTATTTTGGACACCTGAGTTGCAGACAAGTGAGCAGGAGATGAGACGGTCTACAAATATAGAAACCCACCCACATCCAGAAAAACAATGCCGACTAATAACATGTGCCGGTTCAACAATGTGCAGGTGCACGGAAGAAATGCTGAATCCAAACATTCAGAAAATCCACAAAGTGAGGACTACCCTTGGTCTGGTAATGGGTGAGTCCGACTTGTTAAGACACCTGGTTCATCTGTCCTGAAAAGAAACCATCAGGGGTGGTAAAACGGGGGTGTTTGTTTAGCGGGGCTCAGTGTGTGTGTGTGTGTGTGTGTGTGTGTGTGTGTGTGTGTGTTAAACTCCTCCCCCAGTTGGTATTTAGATATCAATCCTGCCTCAAAGGTTGGTTTCTTCTGTGTCTCTCTATGTGTGTGTGTTTGTGTGTGTATTAAAAGTGCATTTTCATGTGCATGCATGCTGTGAGCGGAAAAAAATGTAAATGTGCTTTGTGGCTGAATGAATACAGTGTATGCATGTTTGTGTGTGTGTGTGTTTGTGTTTATGGACACCTGCAAGCCTGGGTGTGTGTGCGGGTGCGTGTGTTTTTGTGTGTTTGTGTGTGTGTGTGGGGGGTGTACACATGCATGTGTGTCTGCATCAATCTGTCCCATTCTCCCTATTCTACCTCTCCGTCACTCTCCATCAATAGAATAAAAAAAGAGAAAACGCCACCACTGTGCTTTTCAGCAAAACCATCTCGGCACCAACACACACACACACACACACACACACACACACACACACACACACACACACACACACACACACACCAACACACAGGCTGGCTAAAGGCCAATCAATAATTCACATAGTGCAGATTGAATGTAGATCAGTGACTCAACATGGGGGGAAAACACTATGGCTCTCCACCTCTACCGCTCTCTAATTCTCCTCCTTTCTCCACATTTCAGACTCTCTCTCACTGCTCTCCATCTTTCTCTACTTTTCACCTCTTTATTTCCGCTCTCTTTCCCCCAACTTTTTTTCTTTCTCAGCCTCTATCCATTTTTATTTACGTCCTCTTCTTCACTCATTTCCTCGCACACCTCGTTATCTTCCTCTTCCTCACCCTTGCCAGGACTATCACTTCTTATCTCTGGGTTGGGTTCTGGTAACCAGTTCTATTTTTGGATCCAGTTTCAGGATAATGACCAATCATTTGTGCCAGTTAATATTATAAACTTTCTGGGGAGGCAAGTTATATCAGCTGAGCATTTATTCTCTACGTAACTTGGCTATAGTTAAACATGGCTGTTGTTCTTCGCAAGATCTTTGTCTTCATTTGCTGTTTGTTGGAAAACTGAACACTACAATGTACAACTGTGTGTTTCTGCCAGATCGTCCTCACCCAAAAAAACCCAGCCGTATAGCTCATGTATGCAAGCAATTCATTACAACCAATATTTACGTCTATTTTTTAGGTGGCAACCTCTAGATTATGACCGGCGCAAAGGAGGAAATCAGGTGACATTGCATAAAGAGTGTCGACTTTTTCTAATAGTATTTAATTCTAACTTACGTATGAAACATGTTGTCTTAAACTACGATCTTTTCCTAAACCCAACCAAGTGCGACAGGATCGCATTAAACGAGTCTGAAACAATCGATTCTGACCAACATTATTTTATCATTATTATTATCTTAATCATATTAGTGGTTCACCCCTCTATTCTCTCTTCATCGCATCTTTTCCTCTTGAACACTCTTCCTCCTTGTTGCTCCTTTACATGCCGTCTTCTTGTCCTTATGTTTGTTTTACTTTTGTTCCTCTTCCTGACACGTCTCTCTGGTTTGGTCCATCGCATCTTCACTTTTCTACACCTGCTTCTTCATCTGTGTTTCTGATTCTTACTCTTTTCTGTTTCCCTTTTTTTTTCTTCACCTCTCTCAGCTCCTTCTATCTGTGTCTCTACTTGTCTGTTTCGTCCACGTTCTGTAACCTCTTTCTCTTTCTCTTCATCTTTATTTTTTATTTCACCTCCTTTTAACCACCTCTGTCTCTCCCTCCATTCCTCTCAGACTTTAACCTCCTTGCTCTCTCCATCTCATCCGCAGAAACACTTCTTCCTCAACACTTATCTGGCGCATTTACATTCAAAAGCTAAACTTTGTTTCCTCTAATTTCTCCCTCTTATGACCTCTTCAAACACACTTGCATATAATATGCGACAGACATCACACACACACACACAGAGTGGTGGCAGCCCACACACAGAGTTGAGCAGAGGACAGCAGGGGCATCACATTTCACCACAGTGAGATCCAGACGAACACACACACACTCACACACTGAGGGAATTGACTGAGAGGATCGCATATCTGGAGTAGAGTTCTGTCAAAACAACCATTATTATGGTGCTGGTCCGTCTGACGGGGTGTCGTATCCAAGAGGGAGACAATGATGTTTCTGTCACACTCATGTATGGATGGGTGTGAGTATCCAAAGAATGTAAATGTGGATGTATATACGCCCATATGTACTTTCTATCTGTCTATATATACCAGAGATTGAACAAATGTATTGATATTTTTGTCCCACGTCCTAAAGTGACAACAATTGTGTACACCCTTCACCAAGATCTTACATTATAGACATTAAAAATGAATTATAAAAATGTATTAATTACTTGTGATCAGGTTTTCTTCGGCGAGTTATTCTTCTTGGCTTGGAGGAACCAGTTTGACGTAGAGCTGGACAACATGGCCTTAAAATGATTTTTAGGCGATATTATTAAGCTGTTTTTCCCGTTTTATTTGTATTCTGTCATATTGCTTCTCTTCTGTTATCATGGTTATGTACCCATTCTGTCCTTGTTTCTGTTTGTTATCACATTTTTGCACCTATTCGGATTTTTTTATTTGTGCTCTCGACATCGTTGAAAATGAGGAGCTTGCCCTCAATTGTTTTTTTCGAGGTTTAAATAAAGGTTGAATGAATGAATGAATATCGTGATACACAATATAAATCTCGCTAAGACTGGGCAATTAAAAACCAAGGAGGTTATGTTTTCACACGTGTCCGTTTGTTGGTTGGTTTGTTGGCGGGATTACACAAAAACTACACAACAGATTTCCACGAAACTCAGATGGAGGATAGACCCCATTACCCTGGTTGACAGATACAGGATTTTTTCTCACTTTTCTTTAACATAGCGGGATGAGACGCTTCTCGACATTTTCCTTAGTTTCTGGAAATAATGCATGGATCTTGATGAAAAATTCAGGCGCACTTAGGTGGCTGGTACGTATCTGTGAGTGAGTAGAAACAGGGACTGTTGGGCCCTTGGCGGATGTCTTGTCTGTGCTCCACTGAGTGCCATTCTAGTGTTATTAAAGAAACTGGTTTGATTGATAAATTCATTAAAAGTTTCTTTTGTATTGAAGTTGTTACTATACTGCGGTGATGTCATATTATGGCATCAGCAGTATCAAACGTGCCATTATGTCACCAGATTGTATGATGGTAAATGAGACGCAGAGAGAGAGAGAGAGAGAGAGAGAGAGAGAGAGAGAGAGAGAGAGAGAGAGAGATTGCACACTGGAGCGTGAACGTCCCAAATGGTGCTTTTTCTGCCAACCACTGGGCTGCACTGACTGTGTGTGTGTGTAAGTGTGTGTGTGCTGGGATGCAGGCGAGCCCCCTGAGGTAAGTGATCCTGCTGAACAGGTGTTACAGTATCACCTGCCCCCACCCACAAACACACAAACACACACACACACACACACCGAGCTATCAGTGCCTCTGTCAGCCATGACTGATCTGAACGGATCTGCTTGCTCCACGCCAGACTGATGAAGCCAAGCCACCAGCTGATCTGTCAGCGAGTGTGTGTGTGTGTGTGTGTGTGTGTGTGTGTATTTGCATGTGTGTGTGTGTGTGCCCATGCATCATTTATATGTTTGTTTACACTTGGATAAGTGTTGAATCAAATGATTTCAACAGCCACATACATGTTTCTATGACTACCAGTCCATTTCTATGGATCTGTGTGTGTGTGTGTGTGTGTGTGTGGGGGGGGGGGGGGGGTGTGTGTGTGTGTGTGTGTGTGTGTGTGTGTGTGTGTTCACTTCCTCATTTCTTATCTGATCATCTGATTAGCTGGAACTCATCTTCATCATTATTCCATAGTAACACAACAGAGTTTACTGTAAAGCTGCCACACACACAGTTCAGATCAATAAAATCTACTTCAATGCTGAAATCGTTTGTCTGTCTAACTGATAAATTAGTTGATTAAGATGTAAATGATAAAAAAATTATAATTTTAATAATTACTTCATCATTTAAAATGCACTGGCTTTCGAACAAACTAGATAACTTACGATAAAAAATCGTATTTCCTGCCCCTGTAACCCAGTCGCCAGAATAAATGTTGGCAAAGTAGGTTTCTGGTTTCTTTAGTTTGAATTGTCTAAGTTTCTCTTGACACAGCGCTGTGCTTATGCTCCAGTTAGGTTTAGGCACAAAAACTTGTTGGTACGGGTTCGGAAAAGATTATGTTTTGGCTTAAAATACCCTTTTTGGTCACCACAAACACAGCTGAAGATGTCCCAACATCCCTTCAAAAATATCTGTTTTTTGTCGCCACAAACGATGGCTGGAATTATTCCCAGGTCTCCTCAAGAATATCTTGTGGTGTCACAGTCACAGATGCCAAAACGCAGACATGAAATGTGGTCACTGTACGTTTGGACGTATCTCTAAACATATATATGAACACACTTACTGTTTAGGCGCAGTCCAGTATCTTGATTTCCACCTATATCTGTGTGCTTCTACTTGTTTTTGCTCTCTAAAATTGTAATTTAATTATCACGTTGATAATCTCAGGGACAGATTTTGACTATCACAAGTTACTAAGACAAGGTGACATTCTTCCCTCTGATTGTCCCAGAGGGGGTGATGGTGGGGTGAGGGCTCTGTCTTTTAATCTCTTCTCTCTCTATTTTGCTGCCAAATACCGTCTACCTCTCTCCACTTGTCTTTTCCCTCACATGATAGCCGGCAGCGTGGCCAGAACCCAGCTGGGAAAGTGTGAAACCCACACAGACAACGAACGCCACCGACAGATGGTCAAAGAGAGAGAGTCAGAACGAGAGGCATACAGTGTATACTGATACTACCGCCTTCTTTAATACTATGCCGCTCTGAGGAAAGAGATGGAGAGATGTATATTCTCGTGTCAAAGCAGATTTCACGTCGTAGCCAAACTCTAAACTATATTTTAGAGTTGCCATGGTTCAGTTTATTCATGGTGGAGTGATGAACTTATGTGACTGTGAGGCAGTGGCATTTCACAGAGCCAGAAAAAAAAAGCCATAATCTTTTTTTTTTTACTCTATGGTCGCTAGAATAAAGAATAAAGTACGTTTGTGTGAAACGTTATGCTGTCGTCATGCTCCAGTTAGGTTTAGGCATGAAAACCACTTGGTAAGGGTTAGGAAAACATCATGGTTTGGCTAAAAATGCCTGTTTAAGTTGCCACAATTACTGACGGAGATGATCCGACTTCCTGTGAAAAATAGCCGGTTTTGGTCACCACAACAACAGCTGGAAAGGTGTCCAGTGGTGTGACTCGAACTGCGGTCGGCCATTTGGCAGCCTTGTTGGCTTGTAATAAGCATATAATGTGAACCTGATATGCCAGGTTGGGTACAAATATCAACCTTGGACGTAAACGTTAACAGCTAACATTACAACCGGGCGACTCATCTGGATATCAAATTCAGCTGCAGCAGTGATTGGAATAAAAGTTTGCTGTCTCGGTTCAAAGTACAGAACCTCTTAAACTATTTGATCATCTATCTATCTAATATTTATGAACATGAAATGTAGTTTTTGGCCTTTACTGTGACGCAGTCAGCCTATGAACCCTACATGAACCATAGTTTGGAAGTTCAACTTCCTTCACGTTTGCAGCTGGATACAGTCGTCTCCTTCTTTAGTGGTTTAATGGCAGAATCAAACTAGAATTAGCGACCCAACTATTTATCTCCATGTGTACAACTCCTCATATTTGCACATATTTCCAGTATAGGGCAGGAAACACTTCAAACATTTTTTTGTGCTGATGGTAAGTTGGCTTAAGCCACTTTAAGTTGTTGTTTTTCCTTTAATGTCTCACCTATCTGCATTTTGGACATTACTATGACAGACAATACTGCCGCTACTGTGTCTAAACTGAATTAAACTGAGAGAGACAGAGGAGGTAAAGACAAAGAGGAGAGGACGGGATACATACGGCGAGAGAAGATGGAGGACAGAACATTTAAAGCGGAGTTGCAGGGGGAAGAAGTGCAGCGGAGAAGAGGAGATGAAAGGAGCGTAGAGAGAGCGAGAGAGAGGGAATGGGGAAGTGCAGGCAGAGGGAGGGAGGTATAATGAAGTCCTCTGGGTCTCTGGTGGAAGAAGCCACAGCGCCTGCCAGCCAACACAGCCTGACTCTGTACAGATGGCGGCATGCTGGGATATGCTCAGCTCGCTTTCAAATCAGGAAGTGGATGGTCTTTAAATTTGAAAATGTTTTGGACTAAAAATAAAAAAAAAACTCTTCTCATATTAAAGTCAAAAACAGTACGGATTCTGTTTTATGATGATGTTGTCGAGGCTGCTTCCATATCAACAATGTTTGGACAGGAAACTCAAATTAGTGTGTTTGTCTCTTGTTTTTGTTCAACCAGGTGAAGATGATGCCGACTCTGATGACATCTCAAAATGCAGCCCGGTCGCCACAATAAAATGTTGGCATTTTTACAGTTGAGCCAACTACGCTTGTGGCAACAGAACCAGGTAGTGAAGCCAAAACATGATACATTTTTTAGCCTAAACCTAATCAGAACCTAAGCACAGATTTGTCACAACATAAAGTTGAAAACTGAACCTAAAGAAACGTGGACTGGCTCATGATCGAATAGTTCATGCAACTACGGTTTCGTCTGAAAAAATATATTTTCCATTGTTTTTTCCCTTTTTTTACAGGCGCCTGGAAGTGGTTTCCCGTTACAATTACCAGGCTCCAGTAAATCCTGTAGCCCGGTCAGTATAAGCTACATGCTAAGGTACATACAAACTGCAGAAACATGCTACAGCCCTCAGAAAGTTATGTGTAGAACTAAACCGACATTGCACTTCCTGGGTTGAAAAAAGTTTGCAGTAAACATAATAAAACTTTTGTGGCTGCACGAACACAGTGATTTACATAATGTCCTCATTGTTTAATCCTGTCCTCTGGTTTGGTGTGACAAACTTAATTTAATTTTAATCCAGAAATCAATCAACTCCCAAATGAGACACACACACACACACACACACAACATTCTGATTCACACATTCATCGCCTCACAAAATCACCACTAAACATCAGCGACGCACATTTATCAACCTTGAATCGTGATTGTGAAGTAAAAACAAAAAGCCTTCCAACCAACATGTGCAAAGAAAGAAAAAGCTGTAAAGAGAGGACGAACTGAGCTATTTCTGTGAGCTGGTGGAATTCCTAAAAATGTTTCTATTTCTGCAGAAAAGCCAAAATATTCTGGCAGAAAGATGAAAAACCTTTATGAAGAAACTCTGGCAAAACACAGCAGCTCCCCTCTCCCTACAGTATACGGCCTCACTTTCAAACACGGACTGGTCTCAGAAAGTGTTTCTATTGGTAAAAGTCTATCAGCTGACATTTGGATAACTTGTACTCCAGAACAAAATGTCTGAATTCTACGTCTTTGTCTACTTAAACGTTACTTGGATCGTCTCCTGAAGCCGGAAAACACGAGATCTGTATTTTTAGTCGTACTGTAGATGATACCTCTACTGTGCTGAACTATTTTGACAATAGGAGTCTGATTTCAGCTTCTCAAATGTGAATATTTTCTGCTTTCTTTCCTCCTCTATGACAGTAAACTGAATGTCTTTGGGTCGTGGACAAAGCAAGACATTTGAGGATGTCGTCTTGAGCTTTGGGAAACACTGAACACCAATTTTCACCATTTTCTGATATTTTATAGACCAAATGACAAATCGGTTTATTGAGCAAATGATCGTTAGTTACTGCTTTCACCACAAATGACACATGCTCACGTATCATACGACATCATACAAGGCGTTACCTGACTCAACACCTATGAACTGATCAGCTGCTGCTGTTTGCATCATATCAGTAAATATTAAACCCCTTTTTTTTTTTAATTCCACAGGACGAATCTTTTCCTTTCTTGTTTAAAACTTTTAAGTATTCTGCAGCTGTTCTTATCCATATTTTATCAGTTTTTTTATTCTTGTAATTGTGCAGCACTCCCAAGTCGAAATCTGTGTAGACAAGCTAATTTACAATTAAAGTGGCTGCACTCACTGATCGTCCTGTGCTGAATTAGGAGTACTCATTGTAAGATCAACCTTAAAAGACCCAAAAGGAGGAACCTCACCCTCTCTCACTCTCTGATAACGATAGCAGTGTTTGTTTAACCCGACCGTCCACCCTGTCCTCCTCTCCATGTGGACGCACTTTATACTACCTCACCTGACTTCCTACTTTGCTACCGTAATGATAACTGCAGCCACTAGAGGTCGCCGCCTATCAAGAAACGAAGATACGCGTCACGGTCAACCTATATGGATGTTTTTCTGATGAGGACGGGCTGAAAAAGTTACGTTTTGAAAGCTGGAATCTGAGTATTTACTCAACGGATTGATTAAGTATCAAAATAGTTGATTTTTTTTCGTAGTTGACAACTAATCGACCAATCACTGCAGCTCTAGGTCAGACTAAACAAGATAGTTAAAAACGTTAGAGTGACAGACCTTTCACATAATTTTTCTGACATTTAGACCCAAAAAATAATCTATTTATTGAGAAGATTGTCAGTAATGTGTACTTCTGTGTGTGCTGGGGGTTCAAAAATAACGGGGGGGCCAACAGGTGCCGTAGCTGAGGTCTGATCTGGTTCCATGTGTGGAAATTTCTGCTATCAAACTCTATTGCAGCTGCTAAAAACGCATTATTGTGATGTCACATCATCGACATACAGCCAGTTATCTACTTAAATCTGAAAACTATACCATATGGGGCATCAGCCCCAAAAAAAGTAGTAAAAACTACATCACAAAGCATCAAAAAACACAGATTCTCGTCTTTAAATCAACAGAAAGTGCCTCGAGGCCGGACCGGATGATAGTGTTCCAGGTTCTAGCAGCAGTGGCCCGACCTGTCCTGACAATTACAGCTTTTTCCACCGCTTTCCTGCAGGACGATGCCACAGGCCGCCCATATATGGTCAGTAGTAATTAGAGCGGGAGAGAGTCATTTCCTCTCCCCTCTGGTTGCATGGTGCTTAAGCCTTCATAATGCTGAAATCAGCACTCAGCTCTGACTACAACTATAGACCCAACACACACACACACACACACACACACACACACACACACACACACACACTCAGGTCACTAACAGGTTCGAGCTAAATGCTGTATTCAAGATGCATCTTAATCACCAGCAAGCATCAACAGGATTGTGATTGCCGGTGTCATGACAACCGCCATCATCATCAACATCATCCTTCATCCCATCAATGGCAGCTCTATCAGATGAGCCCCGGGAGGCCAGCCGGGTCGGACACAACCAGCAGCAGCAGTGAGAGCGGAGCGGAAATCAACTCTGTCATGTATCCATCAACAGCACACACACTGCATACACACACACACACACACACACACACACACACACACACACACAGTCCATACACTTTTTTAAAAACACACATCATGTAACATCTCAAAACACAGAAAAACAAAATAAAAATACATCACACACCAGCACAAACACAACTTCCATGCTGCAGGTGTTGGCTTATCCAACACCAAACCACTCCACACCACAGCAGGCCACACCTCACCAACCACTCCAACACACACACACACACACACACACAGTACCTTGGCAGTGTGCTGGGCATTGCTTATGAAAGGATATGGCCATTCGGTGATCTTTTTGGCGTACTTCCTCACCAGGTTGTCTTCGCTGAAGAGGAAGAGGGAGCGGTTGACCGTTAGGCAGCTCTGCCGGACGGGTATGGGGTTGTACAGGGCCATGGTCCGGGCTCTCTGGGCCATCGACTGCTTGTACATCCGCTGCGCTCCGGGGGGCCCCCCTTGCCTGCTGCCGCCGCGGCCGGGCCCCCCTTGTCCGCCGGCACCCCCGCCACCACCGCCACCACCACCTCCTCCTCCTCCTCCTCCATACCTGTTGGGTAGCTCGTCTCCAAAACGCGCCATTCTGCAGACACCAAACGCCAGAGGTTAGGAAGGAGCCGCGGGGGAACCTCAGAGTGACACCTCCACATGCCACCACCCCATCAGCCTCGGCTCCAAACACACATGCAGAATGGACTTCTCTCTGTCTCTTGTCTCTCTTGTCTCTCTTGTCTCCTTCTCCCGCTGTCTATCTGTGTCTCCTTCCCAGATCTTCAGCGCCGAGAAGATACCTCCATTTGTGTGTGGAGAGGGAGGGAGGGAGGGAGGGAGGGAAGGAGGAGGAGAGAGGGGAGGGAGGGGAGAGGAGAGGAGAGGAGAGGAGAGGGAAAGCGCACGGTGTCTCTGATCGTGTGTTTGGAATATGAATGGGAAAGCAGAGCGATGTGTTTATGTAATTTCTCTCAGATCAGTTCAGATTATAATAAAAAAATAAATAAAAACACGATCAGTTTGATTGGCGGGTGAAGAACCTGTGAGATGTGAGATGTTGTCAGTGCGTCCGCGTTTTTCTCTCCGTCGAGGAGCGAGGAGGGATCCTGTTTTTATGGGGGTTTTTGGAGGGGGTTTCGGGGAGAAACCTCTCCAAAGAGTGAGCTGCTTCTCGCATTCAAATAGGGAAAACAGATCGATCACCGTAACTACATGCGATAAGGATGCATAGCTGTGCGCTTAAATAAATATTGCAATCATCTCCACTAAAGAAGGGCTACCCCCTCGCTGGAGACTGCGTCTTTTTTTCCCCCTCTCTCTCTCTCTCAACAGCCTAGTGCATCTTGACAGGATCTGCAGTTGTCTTTTATTCTCCCTCCCCAGGTCTCCTTTTTTCTCTCCTTCTGCTGGATAAAAATAGAAATAGATAAGAGTAAGAAAATCTCTTAATAATTCATTTTATTCTTGTGCCATATATCCGCAATGTTCGCTGTTGGCACTGGACAGATCTCCGCGCCGCCACCTCTCGCTGCCACTCGGGTTACACGCAAACGCCAACCGAGGGGGGCTTCCCCAAAATCCGAGCTCCCGGTGACATTTGTTGATATTTGGGTGATGGACGGTGCGGCATCCCCCCCCCTACACCTTCCTCCCTCCTCCTCCTCCTCCCCCTCCTCCTCACCAAGGCGTCGGTCACTGATTTTGGGCGTGATTGCGCGCACTTGGAGACGAAAATACACCCGTCCTCAATCTACCAATTTTTTTTCCTGATCAATCTTCCCCCCGGCTTTCCCCCCTCCGAACACACACAAAATAAAAATGAGTTGATGAAGTTAAAAGAAAAAATTAATGTCCACAACAATCATCTATAATCCAAGGTCTGGAGAACATGAATCCCGGACGAGTAGGATCCGGAGGAGCAGAAAAAGACCACTGGGGGAGGCAGCATCATCACCATCATCATCAATTCTTGTTCGGAAAATACGACGGCGGCGGTGCGGGTGTGTTGTAGCAGCGGCTCGCATCTTCTCCTCCGCCACCGGGCAGAAACCGTGCACCATCCCCGCCCAGCAGCATCGCCCCCGAGGCTCCCCGAACCAAGAGAGAGGCGGCCAGCCCCGCAGAGCTACAGCAAGTCCAGCGTCTCTTCTCTCTCGCTCTAGCTCTCTCTCTCTCTCTCTATCCCTCCCTCCCTCGCTCTGTGTTTTTTCTTTTTCTTTCCTCCCTCGACCCCTCAGGGGGGACGTGAACCAGTCGGGTCCGTAAGGCTGTATATTCCCGTGGAGATCAGCCTTGGAAAGGAGAGGGGGAGAGAAAAAAAAACCCGACGAGCGGAGCGCCTCTCGGGCTCTCCTGCGTTCAGTCAAGCCGTCGGGGTTGAGCGTCTGATCCGTCTAACGGGAACCGAGAGCCGCGCGCAGATCCGTGTGGCCAAACCCTAGCAGCGCACGACGCACGGCGCCTCCCCGGAGCCTCCCCCACTCCAACCCACTCCCCATAACGCACGACGGAGATGTATGGGCGTCAGATGGGTATGGCAAGGTGCGGCAGCTTACCTTTAAACAAAGTGACTCTTTTATTTAATCTGTTTAAAGAATAAACATCAGAACTCCAAAAGATTTCATGATACCTGTGAGCTGACTGTTTCTTGATCTTTTACTATATCATTCCCAATGTTTCCAGACGCCAGCTATGAGCTCTCCATAGCTGATGGGGGTTTAATGAACTGAGGCTTCCTCTCATGGCTGCCAAGTGTCAAAAGCACCAGTCTCAGTCCAATTCGCCCCAATTCACTGTTTACTCAAACAACCCACCAGGCCGAGCAGAAGGCTCCGAGCCACGAGCAGTATGGATTCAGGGGGCCACTTTCCAGAAGACTTCAAGGGATCCTCTCAGCAAAATGAGAGCTGTGTTATTTCAGAGTCAGTTGTCCCACACTTCCACCCAGAAGCCCCCCAATCTGACAGTAAAGACAGTTATGTAATCCTGTACCAAGCAAAGCCTGCTCAGATGGGATTCCTAGGGAGAGCATATGAAAATGAAAATATGGCTATGACCAAGCTTTTTTTGGTAAAATGTTATCAGCTGATATAACTGTATGAGGGAAAAAAGGTGTTGCCAATAAACTAAGTTGGACCAACGTGTCAGCTGTGCAGCCAGGAGGAGAGTTGGGAGAGTTTATTTTGAGGACGGTTTTGAAAGAGAGGTTTTATCTCCCTTCATTCCTCCCCCCTTCTCCTCCGGAGCCGTCTGTCATTCTGGCTCCGGCATCTGAGTCGTCTTTGATGCAATTCAGCAAGCTGTTTGCTTCGGCTAAACCGACCAAGCTGTCACCTCTCCAGAACAGGAGAAGATGAAGGTGGTGGAGGTGGTGGTGGTGGTGGTGTCCATAAAAACACAGTGGCCAGAGAATCCCTTTGAGATATTTTTATATATAGTCATATGATGAAAATAAGATAAATTGAGTTAAAGGAGATTTAAAAACACAGACTCTGGTCACTTCAGCACTTTGACACTGTCCTCGGTCCTGAAACAGCTCCTGACGTGTTTCCAAGGCCTTCTGGTTCTGTCCAGAGTGCTGAAACGAGACTATAAAGCTCCGCACAGCCACCTGCATGCCTTTTGGAAGAGACCACCTTCATTGTGCATCAGGGTGGGTTCGCTCCTGTACCTCCGGCCATCTGTTAAATGCTGAGAAGTGTTTGCTCGCCGTTTGTCTCCTCCAGCAGATACGTTGGCAGGTAAATCGGGAGGATCTGATTCTGTTCTAAAAATCAGTCGGTGGAAGATTCAAAGTGGGCCATATGGTGGGTTTTTTTCGGGATGGATCTGAAGGCGAACTGTGTTAGACTGTGTAGAAGTCAGCAAAGTCTCAGAAAACTTCATGAAAGGGGATAACCTGGTGGTGCAGTGTAACAGAAATGTTGTCCACACTCCAAACATGTAGATTAGGGTATTAAACATACAGTACATGTAACCCTGAAGATCGCTTTCCTTCTCTCAGGAAGGATTGTGTAACAGTAGCATGAATGGGAACCAACATTTTCATGCATTTGTCACAGAGGAAAAGATCCACTTGGTCAAGAAAAGTAGCTGCGCATCAAATGCTGGCATTTTGTGGAAGTTGAAAAGGGTTTCTCAACATATATTTAAAGGAAAATGTATCATTACCTACTCTCTGATGGATATTTAGGTGACGTTTCATCGTCTACAAAACATTTCTGGAGCTTCTCAGCAAAACAGCCTCGCAGCATTCTCCTAAACCAAATAATCCAAGTCTCTCCTGAAGCCCCGAGATCGACGAGAACATTATTTACACCCACTTCAGACGGGTACACTTTTAGCTTAGCGGCTACAGTGAAGATTTTGGCTTAAGAAAGGGTTTAAGTAACATCTTTGCGACTCACTTGGGATCTTGGGGCGTTTGGCAGACTTGGATTAAGGCAAACAAGCCATATGGAGCAATATTTTTCAGTTGTTAAGGAGAATGCTGCGACGCTGTTTTGCTGTGAAGCTCCAGAAATGTTTTGTGGATGACGAAACTTCACCCGACTTTCCATCAGCATGGAGGGGAGGAGATGATGACTGAATTTTTTTATTTTTCGGTGAACTTTAAACATGTTTCTAAATACTGGAGCGACCCTGAACCTTGTTTCTCCTCACTTAAGCAGCTCCAAGGGTGCACTCATGTAAAGCATTGTCCTCTCTCTACACAAATCTCAGCCCTAAACCCATTTCTTCTTTTCCATTCTGCATGTTGCAAACTCTTCACATGTTTCAGTCCCACACCTGGTTAGGCCTGAGCTTTTCAGCCAACCAGCTGAGTCTGTATGTTATTTTGTTTATCTGTTTACATCAAATATGTGAAAGTTGAATGAAAAAACACAAAGCAGATCTTCAGATAAATCCCCTTTACGCTGTCTAATCCATTATTTGGCCCTTTGTGTTGGTCTCAAATGAATCTTGAGTCACATTCTGAGGATGTGAGCTGAGTAATATGAGTAATTCACCTCTTATAAAGCTCTGACGGGGCTCTGCTGTCACCCTGAGGTCACACACTGTGTCTAACCCACCTGCTCTACTGGTTTTCAGAGCTGTGCTATTATTTACGAGATGCCTTTTCAACGTCACAACTCGCGTGCATCACTGGATTTTTGCTCGTCATCTGATTCCCGTAGACTGGTGGCTACTAACAGGCATGATAAAAGCCCGTTCCCGCTGACAGCATGGGAGAGAGAGTGAAAGTGAGTGTCGGGAAGAGGTGGGTGGGTGGTGGAGAGATGGTGGAGTGGGAAGGGGGGGGGGGGGGGTGCTTGATGATGCTGCTGCTGCTGCTGGACAAGCCTTCCTGTGATTTGCACGATCACGGGAAAACCACGCTGGCGGTCGGATGCCGAGAGATGACGAGCTGCCCCCCCGTCACTTACTGATAATGAGGACGGACGGAGAGGAAGGTGACGGGTGGACACACTTCGCTCTCTCCTTCCTTTTCCATATATTTACTCACAGGAATGCCTGTTATCACCACCGTTGCTGCTGCTGCATGCCCATGCAGCTTTCCCAGGAGTGTGTGTGTGTCTGTGAGTGTGTGTGTGTCTGTGTGTGGGTGGGTGGGTGTGTGTGCTGCTACCACCGCTGCTGCTGCTGAGGGGAGTCGTGCTGAGGCCCTGATGCGCAGCATTGTCATTCAGGGAGCGTTCACACAGGCAACCCCCGCAGGAAGCCCTGGCACCTCCCCCTCGAAACGACACCCCTCCACCATCCTCCCCCTTTACTCCCTCCTCTCCTCCTCCACCCTCCCTCTCTGTTCTCTGATCTCACTCAGCAGGCCAGAGCTACAGCGCTGTCTGAGAGGTAGAGAGACAGACAACGCAGCAGGATTAGGGCCAATTCACGTTCAACTCAAAAAAATGAAAACAGACATTATGATTCAGTTAGGAACCGGCGATTCAAAAGAGTTTTAATCCAAAATCAGATTTACTTTTGAGGAGAAACGGTGGCAACTTCTCTGCGCAAAGTACTCCAGAAAATAACTGTGTTTTATTAAATAATGAGAAACTTTAAGTGGCAATAAACACGATTGTCCTCTTATTGAATTTAACTTGAAGATGAAGTGGTTCTCTTGGATTTTATTTTAACTGGAGGGGATTTAGGTCCAGAGAAAAGATCTCCATCTCCATCTTTTTATCTGTGTCAGGCTGACAGTGCCAACAGCTCCTTCTCCTCATCTGAGGCTGTAACAGACACATGCTGGCTCGGCCCGGCTTGGTTTGACTCGGCACATCTGCATTTCCACTACACCAGGACCACCTGCTCGAAGGCGTGTCTTTAACCGATGATGCACTCGTCAACAGAGCAGATGTAACGTCTCTTCTTCCTGCAGTGTTATCACAGAATAGCTGCTGACAGACCTCCGCTGATAAACACGTTTCTTTTTCTATAAATTCTTCACAGGAAGACATGGGCTCATCATGAGTCGTCCGTGACTGCGGGATGCCTCCTGTAACTATTTATTGTTGCTTTTTTGTTTTTACTGTCTTTTAAAATGCAATTTTACATTTTCTTAATGCATTAATGTCTTATTTTAATGCATTTCCAGGTCTCTGTAGAGCACTTTGAATTGACTCAATGGAAAAGTCCCAAATCACTGCTGCAGTTTGTCAGACGGCAGTTTTATTTTTCACTCTCTAATGGCTGCAACTTACAGTAAATACATCTGAAAGTTAGGTAAGTAATAAGTGAAATGCACGAGAAAAAAACATATAGTTGTTAGAATGGATTTCCAGCCTGACCACACAAAAAAGAAAACCCACAACAATCATCTAAAAAGGTGCATAGAGCTGCAGGCTGGGCTGTTAACAACACGTCCATATCACAGACAGTTATTTGTTTCATTTACTTACACTGAAAACATGCTTATGGAGCTTATCACTGGTATAAAGAGAGCAGATAAATCCCCACATACTCAATAAAAATGATAAATAATCCCTGATTATGTCACAGTTAAGCATCTGTGTCATCTCAGTTTAGTTTTGAAGATTTCTCTGTGTTGCAGATTGCAGATTTTGAGTCTGAAAGCAGTAAAGCTCTCGCAGAAAGATGCTATAAAGGTGAATTATGGGAAACGTAGTGTCCCGTTATTATTGGAGCTTGACCCACACAAGAGACTACAAGTGCCTACAAATTACATCCTTCTTTCCAGACGTACCGTTTAAATTTAAGAGGAGCAGCAGGTTGATCTCACTTCACATTTCTTCTGTTATAACGAACACGTTTCCGGCACCTGATCTCTAATCACACACAGCAGAAGGAGAGTATTGTGGTTGTGCCTGGAAAAACTTCCAGGTGTGAATGCATCGCTGTGGGAACGTGAAAAAAAAAAAAGAAAAAAGCACAGCCTGCTGCATGATCAGCAAGTCTCTGGCCTGGATACAGAAAAAGGTTTTGAAAAATGGAGGAACATTTCAGTGACACCGTTGAATCCAACTGGGCTCCTGAACACGAAATCAGCACGAAGAGGTGGAAACAAAAGCAGTGGAGGAGGAGGAGAAGACAAATGGACCTGAAGGTGTAAAAACATTTGGTACCGCTGAGCATTACTATTATTACTGCTGTTGCTGACAACAATGGACCTAAAAGCACCACTACTTCAGCTACTGAAACACCCTCTACACTTAGTACTTTTACTTATACGAACACGGCTGCTACCACTGCTAACGAAAAGTTTCGCGCAAACCCAGCAAATACTTTGAGATAAGCTGCTGACTGACAGACTAGAGAAACAGTAGTACAAGCTGTTTGCTATAGTGTGTTATTATTTATGGTAGGAATGCATATTAGAAATCGTCCTCATTATTATCTTTGATCTGTGCGGAAGAGGAAACGTCTATCACACACACACATTCATGTCCAAACAAACACATGAAGACTTGCTAAATGATCAGAACGACTTCAAAGCAACGAGCTGCGTAACTCTGTAACACTAATTCACACTCCCACACAGAAAGACAGAAAAGTTACAACCAAACTAAATTCACTTTGACTTTGTTTAAGAACGTTTTTCCCGTTACAAGGATATAACTCTTCTAGCACTTGTTGTTAAAGCCTGATCAATACTGTTTTTCTTGATTTTAGGCAATATTGACCTCTCATCCTAGAGGCTTCTTCAGTTCCTCAAACCGACCCACATGAAGGCCGGTTGGGTCAACGACTCAAAAGTGGCCCTAAGGACTCTGAGACTCAGAGATCACACGTGTCCTTAACGTCTCTGTGAGGACACTCCTACACAGAGTTTAAAAGCCTGCGACTCCCCTCCAGTTAGTCAGAACTGAAGAAGCCTCTTGGATGAGACGTTAAACATCTTCAAGAAACTGAAACACGTCCAGTTGCCTACGATACAGCACTTAGATTTACCATGACCTGGATGACTGAGAACCTTCATCAACAATACTGGATTTTATTCCAGTATTGTTGATGAAGGTTCTCGACTCCTGTTTCGACAGCACTGACAGACGCAGACACACAACTTACATGAACGTATACATACATTCACTGGGCTAAAGCTCCTTTGGGCCCTTGTCGGCTGATACGGATGACGTGCCAATAATCGTGCATCTGTTCAATCTGTAAACTGTATTTTACAGAAACTTATAACATCCATTCTGATGAACCAAAACACAGCTCTGAGTGTTTCACTCCTTCTTATTTATAGACTTTAAACTTCCAGTTTGCATGTATTTGTTTGCCAGTTGGACTCCAAATTGGATTTACAGCTTGCTGAAATGATACTTTTTTGGGGCAGTACCGTGGCAGCACCGAGGCTGGCAGTTTATTCACAACAAAATCAGATTTGGTGTGTTCTGGAAGGTTACGTGACCAAAACCGCTGCCAAATCTGATCCTGCAAGAAACTTAAGAACAAAATTTAAGAACAAAATTACGATCGCTTGAGTGACGGTGAACTGTGTGATGGCGTCTTATTGGACACTGATTGAGACTGTCTGATCCAGACAGCCTGCAGCAGCTGAAGTCCGACACACAACTCTTTGTTTTCCTTCACAAATCTGCAATTCTGCCTTTGAGAACACAACAAATTTGATTTGGAGTAGAGTGCCAGACACACACACACACACACACACACACACACACACACACACCACTTTACAAGGCTTCACTCTTAATGCAGACTAGCTGTGTTTTACTGGACTTCACGTGGCGGACGAGAACGAGCAGCATTTATGTAACATTTGGTCACATGATACTTCTTTGAACTTAAGAGTCTGTGTGTGTGTGTGTGTGTGTGTGTGTGTGTGTGTGTGTGTGTGTGTGTGTGTGTGTGTGTGTGCATGCGTGTGAGTGTGTGTGTGTGGTGTGTGTGTGGGGAGGGTTATGCAGACAGGCAGAGAGATATAGCGAGCTGATGTAGCGTCCAAGCTAATTAGAGGGATTGCTCCTTTTTTGGCTCGTTCTCACGCCGACTCAACCTGTATTAATTGATTGGCTGGTTAATGGAAGTGGAGAGGAGGAATGAGGGAGGGAGGGAGGAAGAGGAGGAGGAGGGAAGAAGAAGAGGAGTGTGCTGGTCTCAGCTAATGGGCCCGGGCTCTGGTGTGTGGAGTAAGCATTCTAGTCAAAGAATCAGCACTATAGGACGGACAGAAAGAAAGAACGAGACGGAGGGAGAGCAGCAGGAAAAGAGCGAGGGAGGTTTTTTTTTTTTTTTATAATGAAGTGCATCATGATCACCTGCAGTCCACACCACTCCTACAGCTATTATTAAAGTCAGTTCTTATAGATTTGATTATTCACTGCCAATTTTAGACATTTCCATCTGTCTGGAGTGGTTTTACAGCTTGAGGAAGACGACATCAGTGAAAGGGCACCGACCCGGGACAAGAGACGAACGACACTAGAGGGAAAGACCAAATCAGCTGCCTGTGAACACCACAGCAAAACGGATCGCAACCTTGAACTGAAGGTGTTTGTAGCTTGTAATGAGTAAAAAACAAATAGCGCAAGAGAAAACTGTCTAAAACAAGACCCATGTATCTGCTTTTGTCTTAGAGTAATTAATTAATGAGACATTTTGACTAGAAATCAGACAAATACACTTGATAAGCTAGGAAGAGGTCAAAGGTCATCGACCAGGAGTCAGTGGATGACAAAAGATGGACGAAAAGGACGTTCACATCCCAGAAAAGACACCATTTTGAACCAGCTGATGCTTTATCCAACCATCAGTGGATCAGGTGGATGGAGATGAGATGCAGTAGAAGTTTTACCGGCTGAAAAGTGGATCATGAGTTGTGTTTTTTTTTGTTTCTAAGGTCAAGAACGACCTTTTTTTAACAATGTCGACTCATGAAAATGAGTGGATGTCAGTGCTAACAGCTTTTTACAGTACAGTACAGTTCCACCGCAGTGAGTCAACAGTTTGTGATGCCAAAAATGTTTCGGCATCCAAATAGATGCCAGAAGTTAAAAAAAGGCAGGGGTGTCATCCAAACTAGTTGGTGCAACCTGTTCTGTGAGCACGTATGAAGGTAGAAGTTCTGTAGCTGTTCTGATCAGTCGCCACGGCCAACACCTGTACATCACTTCATATATACTATGTACTGTATATGTCAATGTCACAGAGTCTATTTCATAAACTGTGAGCATCACATGCAAAACAGACTTCACAAGGTGTAAGTTCCAGGCATTATTACTCACTACTGCTTTCTCGTTGGATTCAGACAGCTAACTATGAAATAAGATGAATAAAAAGTTCAGGTTTCCAATATTTTAGGGAGGAAACCATCGAATATGTCCTGCAAAAAGAAGCAGAAAAGGATCAGAAGTGCCGAAATGTGTCAGATATGACAGTGGTCGAATATCACAGAGCTGTGTCCAAAACCCTGAAGTACTTTTATTTTATTAATCTATCAGGAAAAGCTCACACGTCTAGAAAGCTTTCAATGTAGTCGTCACATCTGGTATATTATACAGTTTTCACCAATAAATCAAACTTATTACAGATTCGATTGTCAGAAATGCTCTTCACTTATATGTTAAAAGGGCTGCAATGATTAATAGATCAGTTGGTAACTATTGAATTAATTGCCAAGTATTTTGGTAATCGATCAACCAGTTTGAGTATAAAACAGCTGAAATTCCAACTCTCTAAATGTGAATATATTTGGGTTTCTTTGGGTTGTGGACAGAACGGGATGTTTGAGGACATCGTCTTGGGCTTTGGGGAATATTTTCCCCATTTTTCTGACATTTCACAGACTTTACTAATAAATGAATCGACTAAGATAAATAACAGATTAATCGACAATGAAAATAATTGTTCGTTGCAGCCCTGACATGTCAGGGAGTGGCAGGAGCAGAGAACTAGACTACCGATAGGCAACCGTTACAAAAATTCAGAGCAGTGTGAAGCATTCCTGAAATCACCCGTAAATACAATATATAGAGCCCCTTACAGGCCAATCCAAGATCCCAAATCTTCAGGCATAAAAACCCAGAATGCTCATTTAAGTGCAGCAACAATACGTGGCAACCTGCCAGAGTCTGAGGGACAGCCAACGGAAAGGCAAGTCAAGCACGTCAAGCCCATATGTCTCAGGATGTCTAATACCCACCGAGGGGCTGTAATATCCATCCAGCTGGATAAATGTTAAATTTACAGGAGAATCAACCCAAATAAGACCCGGTAAATACGCTCTGTTTGGTTAACCCTTTCGCTGTGGGCGTGATCCTCCTCTAGAGAGGCCATTTTCCATACAGTTTGGTTAATATTCTAGCAACAAAGGCGATGAAGAGGTCTACTGGAGAACCAGCCAATTAGAGAAACAACAACCAGGCTAAAAATAGACCAGCGACCGTGGAGGAAGATTCAGAAACGAAGAAAAAGGAACGAGCAGACGAATTTATCCTGAGGTATTTAGATCTACGAGTGAGCGCATTTAGTCATCTTAACAGAGCTGCAGTCTGTCGTCAGTCGTCCAAAAATTCCTCATACTATTATTACTGTTACTACGGTTACTTTAGAGGATGTGTAGCTGGATGATTAGTCATTTGAAAGAGGCCGTAGTGTGGGGAACTGCTGCTCCTCACTGCGACTGAGTGAATTATGACTCCCGACACTCTGACTGATTAAACAGCACAGTCAGGATCCACGGTCCACAGTTTCTTTTTCCCCTAGTGCATCTTTTTCTCGTTCAAAATCAGGAGGAGGAAGAGATGTTAACGCTCTACCGTGACATACTGTAGATGTTACGTAACAGAAGAGGTGACGATGCAGGGCAGCAGAGAGAAGGAAGGAGCGGCATGAAAAAGGTAAATGGATGAGGTCGGGCTCAGCGTCCAGCTTGAATCACACGTTGATACGGTCCAGTCTGAGAGATTCTTACTTCACAAGAGAGACCGATTGATCTGTAATGAAATATGTAACATTTCTGCATTAAAATGTCCAGAAAAGAGACCGTCGTTATATATTTTGTTGAGCTGTGTACAAACATTATCCCAATGTTTTCAACTATGCTCAAACCCAGAGAAGTACATAAAAATGGGTCAGCTGTGGCTACAACATCAGTCAGAGCATCGTAGTGAGGAAGAAAGTCAACAGCAGCGACTCCCATGATCCCCAGTGACTTACATCTTCTGGACACAGACATGTGTTGCATGATGTTATCTTGAGAATAAGATGCTCTACCCTGAAACCCTGCATCTTCCCATGTCCCAGTTACGATATTATTCATACATGTAATCAGCCATTTCCATGCAGCCCTGATACTGTGTCACTGAGTAACTCTGTGCTGTGACTGAATATGTTAAAGCAATTAAACAACTGACGGCATATTCGCGGCCACAGATGCAGCGTTCCACCCACGATAAAGTAGGTCAAAGCAGCGATGATCAGTAGTATTTTGTGCAGTTATTCTTTTCTTGACATTAAAGTGTAAGTGTAGCTCTGTGGGAGACCCAGTCTGCCCAGAACTGAAGTGTCATCTGTGCACATTTAAGAGGCTGCTGTCAGAACAGGGTCTGCTGAGCCTTGACACTTTATTCTGAAACCAAAAAACTAATGTGGTCAGCGCTGATTAACTCCCAACTCACCGGTCCTACCCAGAGAGGAACGTTTAGTCCCAAGAACTACTTTTTAAGTTTCCTTCAGCCCACTGTTGTCTGCATTTTCACCGCAGTCTTAATAAACATTAGACAACTCAGTAGCCTAATGTATGAAAAAGCAGCGGCTATTTTTATACATCACATGTGTGGACGACTATACAGCAGTGAAGCCTGGACTCTGCTGTCGGTCTATCTGTCGTACTCTTTCCTCTGTAACTCCATGTTGATGTGTCGAAGCACAATGAACACAAATGTCTTTTCTATGGAAATGAATGCATAAACTAATTATATTTTGTTGTGTCATGCAACAACTCTGCCCGGTCCACATGGTCCTTCAAGACAATATAAATTCCTGTAAGCCAGAACCACAGTGGTGTGTTTTCGAAACAATAAAAAGTAACACTTAAAGAACTTTAAAAAGTAAAATCTTTAAAAAGTTTTAGCTTAAACAAATAAAAATTAAACAACTATTCTGGTTTTTGATCATCTGAACACCAGAATATTTCAGGGTTCAGTAAAGCCATTTTATAGAAAGCTCTCTCAGTGCATCATAACTTGTACAAATTATTTGTAGTTTGTGCCAGAGAGTGGATACACTAACGCCCTTAGTAGGGTCCAATTATTTGTTCCTATATCCAAGCAAACAAACCATTCCTCAATGTCTCAGTGGGTTTTTGGTTCCGGTTAGCAACGTATAAGTGTATCTAGCACTGAACATAAAGAACAAGTGCTGAGGTTCAACTTCCAGCCAGAGTCTGTTCAGATAAAGCGAGAGCAGGTGGGCTGGAGAGTAATGTGAGTGCTCGCCTATTTTTGGTTCTGTGTGTTGGACTGAGCTTCATCTCTCCAGGTGGTTTCCCTGCCTTCCACCAAATGCATGGTGGGACTGGTAACAGAAAAAATAAATTAATGGTTGTTAAGGCACAGTCAGCAAAGCCTGGAAGAGACTGAAACTAAAAATACAAACTCATCTCTGCCAAAAAGCACACATGTACAGTTTGAATACTTTTAGGGGAGAAAACAAGAGGACAGAGAAAGTAAAGATACCACAGGAGATGGAGGGGAGAGCAAAAATGGAAAGTAAAGATGATATGAGGAAAGAAGGAAAGAAGAAGAGGAGAGGAAACAGGATGCAAAGACAGGGCAGAGAAGACAAGAAAAGTAATGGGGGTGAGGAGACAAGTGGCCGAGAAAGAGGACAAAAACAAAAAAGGTGAGGAGCCAAAAATGTGATGAAAAGCAGCGGAGAGGAAGGTAAAGAGACGATACGGTGGAGGAGGAGGAGGAGGAGGAGAGGTGTAGAGGAGGCAGGAAATAAGGTCAGATAGGAAGTGAGAGAAGAGAGATAGCGAAATGACAAAAAGGAGACGAGGAGAGGAGAGGAGCGAGCGAGCGATTGAAAGGGGCAGATAAGGAGGTGGAGGACGGTGAAAAGGAGGAGAACGGGGACAGAGAGGGAGATAGTGAGAGGACGAGGAGGACGAGGACGAGCAGGAGGAGGAAGAGGAAGAGGAGAGATATGGAGGAGGGAGGGAGGGAGGGAGGGGAAGTGAACAGCCTGTTTTATCTGTTCTCTCTCAGTGTATATACATTATGTGTACGTGCCGACTGTGTCGTACGCGTCATACGCACCCAACTGGCATCTCTACGATGCAACACTTGTCACTTAAACTGACATCTCGCAGGATGGATTTGATGGCGGTGGCGTAACAGCTAGACACAACAGCTGTGAGGCCAGAGACGACATTTGTAAGTGTGAAACGTTTCTGGCCGTGTTTGTAGCGGCAATATCGAATAAGTGCAAAACCCTAACCAAGTTATGCACGAAACCTAACCAGAGCCAAAGCATAGTGTTTCAAAAATGTGCCTAAAGTAACAAAGTTGCAACATAAAGCAACATAATGATTCAACTTATCCATAGCTTGCAGAAATGTACAATGCCGTCATTCAGTTTGACCACTGGGTCACTGCATGGATACTTTCAGAAACAGGTCAAGAAAATAAAAGGAAGTTTGAAATTGGACAGAAAGTACAGAAGAACAGTCAGCTGCAGGAAGTGATTTCTCTAGTGTCTACAAAGAAATACATTTTTAGAATTTGGCAACAACTCTTAAATGACTAAATAGGTTGTTTGTCAGTATTTTTTTAAGGACTCGCACCAACACACTGCAGCTTAAAGCAGCTACAAGGAACTTTCATTTCTCTGTTGATTCTGGCGCCCCCTGTGGACAAAAGCTGTATGAGCACCACCACCTCCTGTGGTAAAGATCTTGATCCGGCTAATTTCAGTGACAGGTATTAATATTAATTATAATAACTACATATGATGGTCCCAAATAAATGTTAGCTATGTCGCTACTTTCTGTTTGTTTGGGTTGAATTTTCTTTGTGCTGTGCTTTTGCTCCGGTTAGGTTTAGGAACAAAAACTACTTAACCGAGGTCTCAAATACGGCTTCAAATGTCCCCAGATCTCCTGTCAAACACACCCAGAGATCGTCCGCCTTCTCATGAAAAATAGCTGGAAGTCTTCCCACAGAGTCGACTGCAGTGACCACTTAGATGCCTTGTGCCTTTTAATAACGCCACCGCCATCCCCTCCACCTTTCAATGTGAAGATATGCTAATAATGTGTTTGCAGAAACGTTAGCTGCCAACATTATGTCCTGGCAACTGGGGCCGAGGCATCAGTATTAAATTGAGACCGGTTCATAACCAGTTAGAAACAAGCAAACATTCAAAGAGCACAAAGCAACACACACAGAAAAGAACAGCCAACACAGAAAACACAAGAGAGTACAGAAACACTACAAGTGGAGCTGCGATTCAACACGAAGCCTCCACGGGACACTAAAAAACGGATTTGTGAAAAGTTCATCTCCATGTGAAAAAAACAGTCTGAGCTCATTTCTTAACACCAAAAAGTGCATCCAGACATGTTCGTCACACATCGTGTAGCTCGAAACTGGGAAACAACAGCCCCCAAACCCAACTCAATGTTTCTGGAAGGAGCTGAAGAGGATGAACCCTCACTGGTGGTGTTCATTATTTGGGGGATGATTATAGGTTGTATAGACTCACTGTGGGGGAAAACGCTGTGCTGCAGCATTAAATCATTTTAAGTAAGAGGACAGGTGGAATTTTTACATAAAAATCTGCTGAGTGCAGCTTTAATGGGCTTAAAAGCCATTTAAAGTTTAAACTCATTTACTTAGTCAATATATCACACAAGTATAATGCAGGAGAGAGTGTGTGTGTGTGTGTGCCATAAATGTCCCCAGTGTAAAAGGTTTCATTGAGAAAAAAAGCTGAGGCATGAAGGGTGAGGCGCTGCCCCTCACTAAACGGGAGTGGCTGGCAGCCGGCCAATCACAGAGAGCCGGCGACCCTTGAGTGACAGCCGGAGAGAGAACGAGCGTAAAGAGCTCTTAAGAAAAAAACGAATGTCATCCACCGCAAATGATGCAGTCACCCCTGAACCAATCAGGAAGGGAGCACTCCCTCGTTCACTCATTCATTATTCCCTTCATAAAACACTCACTGCTTGACTCTGCAGGGAGCCGTAAACTCACATTTTAAACACTTATGACTCATCATAACTTTGCATCGTCACCGGCAGGAGTTTGTTTGTCATTCATCACACTGTATCATGAGATTTTTTTAGGTTGTGCTCACCAGACTAATGGCGGCATCACTCATTTATTAAACATGTGAAACGAACCTACTGCGTTTGTGTTATTCAGGACAAGTGAGGCTCTTGGGGCTGTGCGAATAATGGCACTTAGGTAGCGTGATGTGAAACCTCTTAGGGAGGACGTTGGGGTGGAGTCAACCTAAAAAACATTACTTGTCACAAGGATGCCTTTTGCATCAGGCGGTAGTCTAATACCTAATAATAATTTTTCTTGCAGCCACATACTTTTGCAAACATTAACCCAGTAGTGTCTGACAGCAACTCAAAGCAACTTTAGCAAAATCATTTTGATGGTACGATGACCTGTAACAGGGAGAATGGTGATCTTTAACGAGGGCTGAGCGTGTATGATCTCCCATCAGAGGTGCGTTTACGGCACTATGATGGAGGGATAGCTTTGCTTGGACCTAAAATAACAAGAAACTGCTGCTATACTGTAGCTGCCATTAGCTATTAAGCTCAGGTAGCCATTTTTGAAGTTTCTGACCGCCAGATGGATTCCCCGTGGAGCCGAGGAGTGACACCAGAACTCAGCAGCTTCTATGGACATCATGACGGAAGCAAAGACACCAGAAAGAGGACACTGACAGAGGAAGTAAAGAGGAGAAGAGAGCATGACCGAGCAAAAGGCTGGAGAAGAGTAAATCTCAGACCGGCTTTGAGTCTTTGCGAGAGCTTCGCAAGATAACACATACACCAAGCAGGACTTGTCGATGTGGGACTGGTGAGTAATATTAGCTGGCTTGCTATAACGTGTGTTGTTGCACACTTGTGGAAAGCAAAGTGGTCGACTGGCTAGTTTTTAGATCGTAAGTACAGCTGTAGGTGCACCAAATCACAAAAATAACAATTCTCGCATTATGCTGCTTTAACACCCTGTATTGCCTTCCACACATAAAAAATGAAATTCTTACATTATCTCTGTTTTTACCTTAAATCTTAGTTTAAAACGGGAACATCATGACCCCTCCAGGTCACACACACACTGAGAAAGAAAATCCTTAATACTATTGATTGTTAGTATGGAAATGGAAATTTCCAGACAGCAGAGACAAACAACCCGTGCTGTCATTAAGCTGTGAGGACTTATGCCACCGAGCGTGAAACAGTAAAAGGATCATCAGTGCAGTTTTAGTCGACAGTTCTCCGACAGAACATTTTGCATGATTTTCTATGACCCGATTATTGAATGATCTTTCCCACTAAGATAGAAGAACTGCAATATTACTATCATGTTTAAACTGTTTCATGTATTTTCAAACTCACCAGCTAAGCAGCAAAACACTCATATGTTGTTTCAAAGGTTAATTAAAGGAGCAGGACAAATAGGAAATGTGCAGTGAACTTCTACGAGAGGTCAAACTCTACTTTCTACACGGCGAATTAGACTCTGCTAATTGCTTTTCTTCGCTACGTGTGGGAGAAAAACAAGGCTTTCCAAAAAAATCTCCACCACTGCCATTATCGCCATGCTGTGCAGGCCAACCCTAAAACACAACCACCATCCACAAAGAGGCCTTCTCTCTGGCTCCGAGCAGAGAAATGGCTGTGTCATTACAGGAAGATAACTGTGACTAAGACTATTAGCTAATTGATAGGCTGACTGTGTTGGCCTCTCTGCTGCGGCGGTGGGCCGTCCGGGGCTGACACAACAAAACGAACACACCCAGGGTCCGCTGTAATCACGAGACGTCCACAAAATCACCTGTGAGGTGCTGTTTGTTTCTGACTGAGGCAGTAGAATAAATATATCTAGCATTTAATGTGTTGCACTTTAATTTGCGAAAGTACATCTCGACTCCCGGCATCGAGGGGGGAGAAAACGTTGAAAATGCAAAGCTGCTCGCACAAGCCAAAATGTGAATGGGGTCTATTAGAAATGGTGTAGATGGAGCAGCAGCCAAAAAAAAAAAAAAAAAAAACACCTCCTGCTGGGCTACAACCCAAAATCCTCCACCTCTGAGCCCCACAGTCTGATTTACAGCCCTTCCACTGGAACAGTATATAATGTGGGAAATAGGAATTTTTGTTCCATAGCATCGTGCTCAATACATTTCACCAGACGTCCAGTTTTTAGTTTAAAAAAAAAAAAAAAAAAAAAAATCACATGAATGGACAGAAATACAAGATGAAACCTGTGATTGTCTGTCGATGTTCCCCCTGATAACCCACGTTTAGAGAGTGCTGTGGAACGGTAAGGGTTAAGTGTTTTAATACAGCATGACGGCGTGTATTAATGCATGAAGTACATGCATTTCCCTGTGCGTGGTTTAGGAAAAGGATATTTGTTTAAACCCGCTGCCTTTGTGCGCAGTTGGCTCCTCGGAGAGAAGAGAACACGTTCCCGGTGGATTCCTCCTCATTAAAATAAAGGACGAATCAATGATTTCTAAAACCTTCTATTTATCCAGGAGAGGAATCTGCTGAGCAGTCAGGCTTTTAATGCAGGAAAAAAGCTTTTACAGTCTGTCGTTTCTCACATTCATCCCCCTCACACATATTTAACTGTAAATGTTAAGTTTGCATATGTGATTTATGTGATCGGTTGCTGGAAACAATAACAGCAAACGTTCTTCGTGATATTTTAGTTGTAAAGTGAATGTGTCACCATCAGGAAGACTCAAAGTCTACAGAAAACTGGACTCTCTGCATGTTGTCGGCTTTAAATGATGTCTGATATAAAGAGTCTGAGTCGCTGCTGATTACATGTTGGTCCCAGTGTAACACAATGACACTGGTATTGTGTATATATTGATGGTGGCAGTGTGGTGATGTGTGTGTTGTGTTTGGTATCATGGCTGATTCATCTGGGCAGTCCTCTACTGACACTCTGTGGTCACACGAGGTACTGCAGATAATGAAGCGACTGCCAGTTTCTGTATTACTACACACACACACACACACATGCAGACACCCACACACACAGTGTTGTTAAGTAATAAAGCACTTTAGTGCAGTTTTGAGGACTTTTGTTTACTTGATTTTTCCCATTTACTGCTGCTTTATACGTCTTCATGACCGTTCAGAGACAAATATTGTCCTTTTTAATCTACGTGTGTTGAATAAGTTATTGTAATGACTAATAATGCCAAATATATTCACCAAATAAATGATGATCAATCATCATTGATTAATATGAGACTTTACTGATCTCTCAGGGTTGAATGTAGGCTGTATATTATGTGTGTGTTGCATTAATTGTTGTGTAATAGTTGTGACGAGATGAGATTTGTTATATTGTCGTAGTGTGATGTTTTTACTATATCTGGTGAGACCAAATGTGATTTGAAGTTGATATAGAGTAATCAAAATGAGTCCATCCTTATGAAACATCTGTTGTTATTCATAATGAGAAAATCTGTCTTCATTTAAGCACTTAGGAATAACAACAGATCGTCTGTTATCTTGGAGGGACCACGTTGAAACTCTGCAAAAGGACAAAACAAAGAATTTGGTTTCTCCACCGCAGGAAATATGTTACATTACCATCAAACTGGGATTAAGCTCTATGTTTAATTTGAGGATAGACTGATGCACGAAGGAGTTTCCATGTATCTTCAGAGTAAATGCACGTTAAGGCTAAATGTATGTTGGTTGTACTGTTACGTTGAATTGTATGTATCCCTGTGTTTAATGTAAAAAAAACAATGAGTCCTTTTAATATTGGTACATAAGTATTGTAATAATCACATCTGTAATCTCATTTAAAGGTCTGGTGTGCACGATTTAGTGGCATCTAGCGGTGCAGGTGCTCACTGCAACCAAGTGAACGCCTCTCATCTCACCCTCCTCTACTGTGGCTGTTAAATCCTGAAAATCGTGAAAGGCCCTCTCTTGAGCCAGCCTTTGGTCTGACAGCTCTGGGCAGCTGTGAAACACGGCTGACTGTGTGGAAGAGGACCTGCAGGTTATTATACACGAATAAAAACATAATTATGAATACTATATTCAATTTCTGGCCCTTAATCTCCCTAAATCCTTCACACTGGACCTTAAAGTGTTGTTTTTTAATGCAGGATTGTTTCTACACTGTGGTAACACTACTTTTACTTTGAAAAAAGGAAAAAGATCTTCCACCAGTGTACACATGTTTGTTGATAAAAATAAAATGCAGCTTAGAAAAGATCCTGTGTCTCTAACAAAATCTGCTGCTCAAAGTGTCCTCACTGGGTTGGACTTGCATGCGTTTGTGTCTGCTGCCACCTAGTGGTCACAAAAACAACTGCGGCAACTCTTTTTTCCTGTCACCTACTTAAAAATCACACAGCTGGTCCATAGATAGATAGTTCAGTTGACCGCTCTTACAACACCTTGATGTTCTCTTCACTGCTGCTTCCCTGTCCTCAATCTCCACTCTGCATCACTTCCTTATTCTTTATCACCTTAAGCTCATATTTGAGCTCCTCCTCCTGTCTTTTTTTTAATTTCCAAAGTACATCTCTATGTCTTCACTCATCTGCTGTGTCTCTCGCTCCATCGTTCCCCTTGATGACTTTAGTTTTTAGTCCAGTTTCTCTAATCGCAGCGACCTTCTCTGAAGCACAAGGACGATGTGTTCTTAACCTGGATGTTCAGGATTGTTTTGAGACGTACAGTAAGCAGGAAAAAACTAAATGTTTGCAAAATGCACAGTTATTTTAGTAGAGTACATGAGTCATCTCAAAATATGACACTATCTTGTATCTATTCCAGTTTGTGCTGCAGAATCAGCACTTCCTAAGTTAGTAAATGCACATTTTACAAGACACAAAGTGATAAAAGTTAAAATAAAATGCTTTCATAACATTACCACCACAAGGGTTAGGAAGAAACAGAAGATTGACGTGGGAATGTGCTCCTGTTCTCTATTCTGTCAACTTTGGGTGAATGCACCACATTCAAAACATCCTGGACTCGGCACCACGACGGAGCTCCAAACCCTTCAAACCCGGTTTCCCAAACATTACTGTAAATCAAGTCCAGTGTGTGTGTGTGTGTTTGTGTCTGTGCATGTGCGGGCACGGAGCCCAACTGCGTCACAGTGTGTGTCAGCGTGACGCATCGAGTCCTGTATCACCTTGCTGTTACCAACACACACACACACACACACACACACAGACGGAGGGAGGGAACTCTGATTTATGGTCTCGAACACATAAAATCAAACACAGATAACGAGCTCACTCATCAGCGTCGACACAAGAGGGCAGCAGCTTCCTACACGAGGACGCCTGCGACCTCCTGCTCACACTGCGCTTTGGTCCTGTGTGTGTGTGTGTGTGTGTGTGTGTGTGTGTCGTTCTGAGTAGTTGTCAGTCAAAGATCCATCAGACCTTTGATCAAACTGACCTGCCTCTGTGTGTGTGTGTGTGTGTGTGTGTGTGTGTGTGTGTGTGTGCGCGCGCGCGTGCGTGCGTGCATATGTGTGTGTGTGTGTGTGTGTGTGTGGAGGTGGGTAGGTCGAGGTGAAACAAAGGGAAGGAAGTAGGGTGAGTCACTGAGGATTTGGATGAAAGGGATAAATGACAGAGAGATGAAGGCTCCTGCAGAGCGGCCTCATAATGTGAGACCGTCCTCCGCAGACACACGACAGCATTTTGTCCATTTACACAAATATTTAAAAATAGTATTCGTTTGTGGGGTTTCTGAAAAGCAACCGTTCTGCTGTTGTACGAATAACTGGCCCTCACATCAGACCAGCAGGAGCAGCTGAACATGGTGACATATGATACGTGTTTAAATAAAGGAGAAGAAAGGTCAGTTTGCAGTTTACATTCAGGTCAGTCAAGACTCATAATATACGTATATAATAAAAACTTTGATGGCATTTTCACCTTTTGACTTTCCCTCTCTACATCTGAACACAAATATCTGAACTTTCTCCTCCTCACATTTTCAAAACAGGCTCTTTACTTTAGTTTGATGCATTTGAGGGGATTGTTTTCACTCTGCATCATGTGTGCTGCCTTCCAAACTTACTCATCGATGCACATCACGCACGGCTGACGTAGCGAGACGAAACAAAGACAGAAACAGACACGCTGCCTTCCCAACATCACAAGACTGAAACAGACAGAGAGGGAGGCTGGAACGAGGAGAAAAGGTCGTGTTAGTGTCTCGTATCTGCAGAGACTCTGCAGCCCTCTGCCTGAATTGTCTTATTTTCTCACTTTGTTGCTGCTCGGGACGCTTTACCAACCCAAAATGTGGCTATTTGACGTCCTGGGAATGAGACTCAACAATCAGCTATCTTTGTGGTGCGTTTAGGAACAGCTGGGACAAATCCTACTGATTCTACCTTTAAGTTTAACAGTCTTTGTTAGGCATTTGTGTAAAGTTTTGTCACAATTATTGGATTAATTAATGAACCAAAAAGGTGTTCTGTGAGGTCAGAGTGACCTTTGACCTCTGACCACCAAAGTCTACTCCGTTCATCTTTTAATCCAACTGGACATTTGTGCCAAATTTGAAGAAAAATTCCCTCAAGGCATCACAGACAACCCGAAAACACTCCCAGCCTCCCAGCACGGCTCTCACAGAGACATAAAAAGTAACGAGGAGAGGAGGGAGGCGAGGTTGATCAGGGACAAATGAATGAATGAGAAGTGAACAGGAAGGAGTGGAAGACGTAAGAGAGGGGGGAAGGAAATAGGAGGGAAGGAGAGGACTGACGGGTGAATGGGAAGGAGAGAGAATAAATATTAAAATGAATGATGTGCACTCTCCAGTCAGAAGTGCAGCTGGCAGCAGAGTGGCGTCGCCAAGCCAGCAAAACAAACTGACTGATGCTGGCACTAATACAACACAACAGAGAGACAGTCAGTGAGGGAGAGACAGGGCCACAGAGACCAGGGGGGAGGGAGACGTTTTCCTTTTCCCCTCCACCTTCGCTGTAATATGTCTCCTCACACAGCCCCGTCTCTCAAACATTTAACACTTATACATAGTTTTTCCTAAACACGTCGTGGAGGAGATATAATTGCCGCCTGGCAGAGAAAGAGAGAATGTTTCCTCGGAGGTAATTTGGTGCTAATTGTGATGGATCAAATGAGGGAGGGACCGACTGGAGGAAGGACGATCTTACAAAATATCTGGTTTTCTTGCTCTTGAAGAAAAAAGTTGAAATCTTTCAACTCTCAGGTCTTTAAAAATTGGATTTATGATTTTATCTTTTAAAAGTCCCCAACTACTTCATCCGACTATCCAACGGCATGGGGGTGAGGAGATATCGACTGACCTGTTCCTTTAATGACTAATCACTGTTTTTAGTATTTTAAGAAAAAGCCCCACAGATTTTCATTCTGGTGGAGGTGGTATCATTACATTTGCTGACATGTGGCTACACAAAATATTTGGTTTCATGTATTTATCATAGCTTAATAGAAAGCTGAGACACAGTTTTCATTACCACAAAGATAAGTTTACCACTCTTTGACGTGCCAAGTATCAGATTCACACGGGATCAAAGTGAATATTATTGAAATTGAAGTTGTTTTGAATCCATCCAGCATCTGACGTAAGTCTTCCTTTAGTCGTTTGTCACATGTAGTAACTAATTTTATCATTTTTCATGAAAAAAAAAAAATCACTAAATTTCATTTTGCAACCAGTTTTGTTGTAAAATGACAAATAAATTAACCTGGTCACCTTGTAATTAAAATACAGATTCCCATGATCCCTTGCAACTAACGACTAATGAAAACCTGCGTCGGCGCCTCATAACTTGATTGCTCAGCTCAGGAAATTATAGAAATTATGGGAAATTATAAAAATTTCAGTGTGGACATTAACGGGCTGAGAATAAACTCATGAAAGGTTTTTGTCATTATTCCACATTGGTCCTCTAAACATGAGAGTATGAATTTGGCTTTTGTAAAAAGGTTGGAAAATGTTTTTTGTTGCAGAAAATTTGTATGCAAATAACTAAAAAGTGACATCCAGTTATTCAAATTCTGCATCTAATCAAGAATTCAACATTTTGTTACATATCTAATCAGATGTGACCAGACTTCTTATATTCACCTCCACTGAAACTGAGTCGAGCAGCTCAGAGCGATGACAGTTTCAACAACACAGATCCAGTACATGAGTGTGAGGCAGAGCCGAGCCCTCACACTTCACTGTGTTCGGATGTTGGTGTGTTTACAACCCGTCTGATTGTCCGACTGACTGCGTGTGTTTGTTGCCCTGTCGGACAGACTTTAGTGTAGCTTCAGACGTCGCTTTGCTCCAAGATGTGCTCCAAAATGTGCTCCAAATTAACTTTGTGACGACAATCAAGCTGAAATAAATGAAGGAAATAACACCAAGGAAGTGAAAATCCTCACCATCTGTGAAGAATTTGCACTTTTGTTTCCCGTTGTGGATTAAAAGTGAATCAGTGTCTGACAGTTATTGGATTTTTCTTTCTTTTACTCGAAGCTGACTTCTTCTTCTTCTACAACATCAGTAAAATGCTTACAGTAACTCTGTTAATGACAAAGAAAACAGGACAAAAGTCTTTTTCGAGTAAGTTCGGCACCGCGAGCAAACACGAGCTGACCGTCTTTGAACAGGTACTCTTTGTCTTCCTGCTGCGTGCCGGGCCTGACACTTGTCTCTGGTTATAAAGGGGACAAAAACTATTTATGGTATGTTTTATGCACCTGAAATGAATGAAAATGAGTGTGTGTCTGATCACACACACACACACACACACACAGAGTGGTTCGTGGCGATGATAGCTTTTGGCGAGAAGTTGTAGCTGTAGCGTGAGGACACTGCAAATGGCTGCCACCTCCCTCTGAGGAGAGAGAGGAGGACGGAGACGGACAGAGTAGGTAGTATAAAAGAGAGAGGAAGAAGGACAGAAGATGGTTTTGCTTTAATTAAAATGTGTCCTTTAATTTATTTTATTTTCTACAAGCCTCACCATGACAGTGCTCGAATCAGTATGAACAGGTGTTTCCACCTGTGCAATTTTCTATTTTCATTCCATGTTCATTTTGTTAATTATGGTCTTATTCACAGCGGATTTGCTTTAGGGCGTGGGCGTGGCTACCTTGTGATTGACAAATCACTTGCATGGCGTGTCACAGATCCAATCAGGATATCCACCCCAGCTCCACCCTCTCGACCCCCTCACCATTTGAGATTTCCTCCTCCTCTGCAGCGGTCTAATGACACCTGACTGGAAATTAGCACAAACAGCTGTTAATGTCAACGAAGCTGCGCCTAATTATTGCACGATAGTGGTAGGGGAAGTGGTCTAATTTTGATGGAAACCTCTCTTTGTCAAGTGTGTGGGATTTAGTGGTATCTAGGGGTGAGGTTGCAGATTGCAACCAACAATATACCCCTCATCTCACCCTCCCCAACATCAAATGCCCTCTCTAGAGCCAGTATTTGGTTTGTCCATTCCAGGCTCCTGTAGAAACATGGCAGACTCTACAGAAGAGGACCTGCTCCCTCTGCAGATATAAAAAAGTCATTCAAAGGTAACAAAAACACAAATGAAAAGATAAATGTGAATATCCATTCTGCCAAAAGATCTTCCTGCAAAGTAATAATCCTGTAACTGTGGTGTAATGTGTGAATTTAACCGATCCAAACCGTTGCTGCACACCAACACAGATGGAAAACATAATAAGACAAAATGTCCAGAAACGAAGCTTGACGTAGACGAAGGACACGTGTCATATCTCAGAGGTGAAGTATATTAAAGCATTTTTTCATGTGCTGCAGCCGGTTCGTTATGAGCAGAAGCTTTCTATCCTCCATCACTGAACTGTCAGCGTGACAGCAGGTGTGTTGTCTGTACGAGGCGGGAGCTGCAGATTTGATTAGCCAGGATTGATGTCGACCACACCACCGCCACCACCACCGCTGCCAGGTGTCTGTGCTTATGAAATGACTAAAAATGAAGTTCTCTGGTTGAATCAGTTCGGTGTCAGTGTCGTAATTGTTATTACTGCTGTTCAGTTTGTTTTGTTTAATTACGTTTCCATCGATGGGAAGCTTTTTTTAATGAAGACGGTTAGGTGAGTCATCCCTCATATAAAAAAGGGTTACAGTCATTTCTCCTTGCTGGAGGGATTTTTAATTTTTCAGAAACTCAAGTCATTTAATGAAGTCTGTCTCACTCCAATGACATCAGATGATCCAAAAACAAAAAAGACCGTGTTCGTTCACTTCTAAATCACAGTGTCAACCAAGACATTGCAGATTTAACCATGAATACAGCAGTTCTTCGCTTGTTTTTAGCTCATTTATTGTCACAAAAAGACAAAAACGTCATCTCTTGCTTCAACATGCTCCCACCTATGACACATGAGGGGGTCAACTCCTCCCTCTGACCCCTGTCTTGACCTATTTTTGCCTCTTGTTTTCTAAACCACATACTGTCTCAGCTTACTGCGACCTCTAGGAATGTCACAGCCTAAAAAAACACATCTACAGTAACTGAACGCTGGTGACGGCGAAGAGGTTAAAGAAATACGAGCATGACGAAGAAGGAGAGTGTCTGGTTTGACCTTAAAGGATGATTACAACAGGGTAAAGAAGTCGAATGAGATGTTGATCCTCACTTCCACAACAACCTACAATCAACACGATCAGGTCCACAAGATGTGTCCGATTAAAAAGTAGACCCCATCAACTTTTGACTTCTCCTCACTACATCTGAACACAAAGATCTGTACTTACATTTTCAAAAGAGGCTCGTTACTTTAGTTTGAATGCATTTGAGGGGAATTATAGATTATTTTTATTTGGCGTCATCGCACGCCGCCTTCCCAACATCACAAGACTGATTTAATAAAAGGCATAACAAGACGTAAACAGAGAGGGAGGCTGGAATGGGGAGAAAAGGCGTGTTAGTGTCTCGTATCTGCAGAGATTTTCTTATTTTCTCACTTTGTTGCTGCTCAGGACGCTTTACCAACCCAAAATGTGGCTATTAGATGTCCTGGGAATGAGACTCAACATTCAACTATCTTTGTGGTGCGTTCAGGAACAGCTGGGAATTTGAATTATATGAATATGACGTGAGCTTCAGTTAGCTTTGACCACAAACGTCCTTCAGAGGGAGACTTTTTACTCTGATACTCCGAGTACATTTCAGAGCCTGTACTCTATTACTTCTACTTGAGTAAAGAATCTTTGTACTTTTGCCACCTCTGATGCAAATACTCTAAACATTAGGCATTAGCTCATCCTCCTTTTCCTTCAATTACTTGATAAAATTCAATGATAAAAAAAATAAACCAGCGCTGTCATCTTTCAACAGTCTCCTCAGTCTCCAGTCTTTCCACTTTATGAGGCAGAGTCTGTCACGCTGACTTACACACACGCCTCTCCAGAACTGGACCGGTCCACAGGGTACAACACAAAACAACAAGAGTTGTGAATACAGCACTGGGACCGCTTTTTATTCCCTCCCCTCCTTTTCAGATGGATTTTTTTTTTACTGATGGTGAAAACAATGTGCCGTATTTCTGCAGAATCTGCACTGAACTACCAACTCTGAAATATAAAAAGCTCAACATTACTGCCGACACTACAGAAACCACCACAGTTACACTGCAATTATTATGAATTCAAACTATTTGAGATCGTTTATGTTAGCAGGACGTCAACGTCTGTGTCTCGTGCCGTTGTCACACAAACATCCGTCTTTTGGATCACATTTCATCTCTTCTTCATTAACTAATACGTTCTTTTGTTATTTGATTGATTTTAACTTTTTTTTTGGCAACATATGGATTCTCTGTGTCCTGCCAATAATGTACTCATTGAACTGAGCGTGGTGCCAGAGACGGCAGAGACAGGTGATCCAGCCGAAAGCCGTAAACATGCTCTCAATCACAATTAGACGGGAGTAATGGCAAAGGACGGATGAGCTGCTGCCGCAGTCGTTGCTCCCGTTGCTTGTATCGGCCATTTGGGTGTGATCAGCTGTGTTCGGCATGGACTACCTTTGAGACTGCTGGAGGGGGGGGGGGGCATTAAAAGAGAGGGAGTGGTGCGGCAGACAGTCACACAGGACCAGAGGGTAATAAAAAATCCTTCTAACCTATCGTCAATCTTTCCATCTGTGGATCTACTGCGTGACAGGGTAAGTGGGGTTTTAACCTGTCATGTCTAATAAAAATCAGCCGCCGCCCCTCCAGGCTGCGCTGACACACCTGGTCTGATCTGCAACTGGGTCAGCAGCTGTCTGCCTGCCCGTCTTCTCTGCTTGTTTGTCCATCATACAGAACAAGGAGATGTGAAAGTCTCCCTCAGCCACCACCCGATGTTTCTGTCACAGAGCCCGGGACTCGGCCGGCTCAAGGACATGGCGCCCTGTGGCGGGAAAAGCCTGGTTTCATCAGAAGGCTGGTTGGCGAGTGAACTCAGGTTTAGAGCAGCCGTGTGGCATCGTGAGTGAATAGTCTGCATGTTGTCACTTTCCGCTGATTACTTCCTCTTCTCTGTTTGAAGGTGTGTTAGTCAAAATCCACTGCTGAGGAGTTTGATTGCTCGAAAAAACCTGCAGACTCTCCGTCTTCTGTGAGTCACTATCGAGAGACACGGCGAGAAGAGTTCATTTCCATTCTAAAAAATATTTACGGCAACTATAAAGTGACAAGTTTTCTTTGGTGGCGCCCAGATAATCATATTACAATTTCTTGTTTTCTGATTCTTGATGCTTTAAACCAAACCGGATTCTTAAATGCTGTTTCAAGGCTTTTTCTTGCCGAGCTGGCGACGATGTCGACAGTATGTACTTGTTAAATCTACAGATACAGCTCGTGTTATTAAAGAAAACATTCCCTTTTCTGAGCCATCTTCCTGAGACGTACAATCAATGAAGACACACAGCTATTGATTTCCTCACTTGTTTGAATCCCTTCTGTACTAAAAAGCTCTCGCACTATTTGGACACGATGTATTGATTTTGCAATACATCTTATAGCTTCCGATTCTGAGGGGCCAAATTGCCTTCTGATGAACCCACGGCTGGAAAAGTTGAGTCTGTTCTCCACTCTTGGATTGGAATCGATGAAGAACCACTGAAAAGGCCTAATGTTGAGTAAAATAATTAATGCGTTGGTCAAATAACATGAATCTTAAAGATCTTTCACCAGGAGGACTTCCCTACGAGTCTGTCTGGTCCACAAGCTATGATACAGAGGCAGCAATGATAGGCAGATTATTTTAAGAGCTAGGCCCAAAGCTCAGGATTATTGACCTAGCGTCTTCATCCCCCTGTTGGCGGCCCTGCCAAACCACCCAACCTCTCCAACCCTCTTACAAATAGAGGCACGATAAGACTGGATTCAGAACGGTGGATGAGAAGCGAGTGTGTGCTCTCATTGGCTGCAGCTCGTCGCATGGCTCCCCGACACGACCAGACTATTTAGCCTGCTTGATATCTTCCGGACGTCTTCTCGGCAGAGTTCCCGGATATTGTGTCTTTGAACAATTCACGCTCAGCCCATCGAGCGCCAGTTTGCCTCTGATCTGGAGGCTTTTTGTCGGGGATCCACAAAAAACTGTTGTGTGCAAATGGAAATCATGGCTGTAATCCTGTAGTGTGAACTGGGCATGAAGTTTTTGGTTTCATCCGTCCATCTGTTCTTCTTTGTTCTTTCTAACAACACAAACTGTGTGGCGCTGACTTGTCTTCTACATTAGATCTTTGGAGGGTCGTTTCCAAAAATGTGACTATAACATGAGAATTTTGGCATAAACATTCGACTGATGTAACATTAAAACAGCTTTCAAACACTTCTACTTGATGTGCAACCCGATATGATTCTCCCTCGCAGCTCTTTCTTATTAAGTAGAAGTATTTTTCCTCTGAGACTTTGTCCACACCCTGTATTTGATAATTACTGATTGGATAAACTGGGACCTTGTTAGGACCGCTAGATGCCAGATATGATTACCGCAATTAGTGTTGAACAATAGTAATTATGTTTTATGGCTCCTCCGCTGTCTCTAGGTAACCTGTGCAGGGGGGGCCTGTGTTTGGTAGGTAACAGATAAGCTGAAGGAGTTTTTGCACACGTAAGATATGAGGCATGCAGGATAATGAATAGTGTCTCTACAGGAAACAACTGGAGAGGAGGGTGAGGAGGGTGAGGAGGGTGAGGGGCAGGTGGAGGGATGAACGTATAGATAGAGAGGTGGAGGTAAAGCGCTCCCTGGTGCTCTGACACAAGCTGATTTGATGATAAAAACACTTCCATCGATGTTGATTACACATCGTTTACCAACTTCACTGCAGTTTTAAAGCTCCTCCGATGTATTTATATTCCTCCGGGCATTTTAGGCGCTTTCAGTTTTGGTTTTTACTGCACATTTACTGTTTTCGTTCATCATCCAGAGTTTCCAGCAGCAGCAGCAGCAGCAGGCAGCTGTTTCAACAAACAAGCTCTGATAAACCTACCATATGCCACCTGGCCCGGGTTTCCCTCCCAATTCTGTATCACAGCAGTTCATGAAATCATCACGGCGTATAATCTACAGCATTCATGTACATGGACATGAATTTTAAAATTGTTTTCATGACTGCCAACCCTCCTAGTTTTATGTCATCGCCCTTTCCTGGTTTCCTCCTGGCATCAAAATTCTCCTCAACTTCTCCCATTTTATGACATTTTTACCCTTTTAGTGATCATAACCAGTTTCTGGCACTGTGCAGCATGTAGTCTGATGTACTGCCGCACCTGGTTCTCCTCAGTGAGTGACAGACAGACAGAGAAATGGAGGTGAAAAAAATATTCAAACAGATTTCAGACGCGGATCATGTTGTAGCGCCGACAAGAGCGTACAGTTGAGCTTCACGACGATTCAAACAATTTGGTGCAGTTGCAGACAGGTGCTGTGGTGGGGTGAGCTGATGGCATCGCATTATGATGCTCTGGATTGAGACATGAGAGACACTGGTGTCGTGAAACTGTGTGTAACAGAAGTATAACCTGTAGGAAGTAATCGTTCTTCCTACAGAAATCGAAATTTGGGGCAAAGTCACTGAACTTTTTAAGCGTTTTTCTTCAGATTTAAGTCCCGGTGAGCGTTGAAAGTGAAGTTACGGCTCTCTTCCCATTCATTCAAATAGGGGCCTGGTTTTGTTGCTGTCCAGGGGTGTTGCCAAATGGCTGCTGAGTGGCGAGATGTGGCTAAAATAACTGTTCAGTTTTCAGAAACATCAGAAAAATTCAAATACCGTTAACTGATATGGCAAAATGTAAACCTATAACATAATCAACTCACCCAGGAGACTCCCACACTGCTATTTTGAGTAGTAAAAAGTGATCTGTACTCACTCCCACTGTTTCCTCCTGGCCTGCGGCGTGTTGTGCCGCTTGTGTGCCTGGTGAGCCAGGATGACATCCCGGTGGTCCACCAGTCCTCCCCTCCTGCGGATCAGCGGGACTGTGGGGTCATTGCTGCTGGTGACCAGGGACAAGGAGCACCGGCCGGAGCGAACCCCGTAGCCACCGCCTCCACCGAGAAAGGGCACATCTCTGTACTGGTCGACCCGGACGTCGTAGACAGCGTGATAGTAGGTGGGGTTGGGGCCCACGCTGCTCCCGCTGATTGGGGGAGGGGGGCAGCGTAGCGGCCGGTGGACGCCCTGAGAGGAGGAGGAGCAGGATGAGGTCTGGGGCCACACCACCGAGCCGCCATGGTCCTGATAGAGGGGGGACAGCATGGAGCTGGAAGAGGAGATGGAGAGAGAAGAGACGGGAGAGGGAAGAAAATAGGGAACTTAAGTCCAACTGTTTTTGTAACTCACTGAAACCAATAAATGGATGAGCATGAACACTTCATACAGTGATCGGCCCCCCAGAGCAAAGTCACTGCCAGTCACAAAGAGACTCAGTAGGAATGTGGGAATTAATCTGGGGATGAAAATCTCATGGAAATATCCTGGAAGATGGCAACATTAGAAACAGCTTCTTCTTCCCAGTGTTCATCCCAGCCTATCAGCTCCTCCCCTGATCATTGTTTCCTCCACTAATTCCCCTCACCTGTGTTTCTCCACCTCTCTCCACCTACCCCTCATTAGTCTGTGTTTAAATCCAGTCATTTGTTGAGCCTTTGTCGAGTCATCTGTTGTGTTTACCTGATCCTGCTGTTCATCTATCCTGTTCCTGCGGTTTATCTTGAGTAAACGTTCTGCAACCGATCTGCCGGCCTGCCGTCTCTTGCATTTGGATCATTGGTTGAAGTTTATCCAGGATTAAGGTAACACGAGGAACAGCATCACCAGGGAAACTCGACAGCAGGATCACGGAAACTGAACAGATGAGTCCACAATGACTGAACAAAACACTGGCTTAAATACAAACTAATCTAACGAGGGGATGAGGTGCAGGTGGAGTGAACCGAACAAACACTAGAAACAAAGAAGGGGCTGATAGGCTGGGAAAAAACACTGGAGGGTGGGAGGAGCTAATGAGGGAGATACAGTGCAGGTGTGGAGGGGAGGAACTCAGGTAACAGGGCGGGGCTAATTAAACAGATACAAGACAGGTGAGGAGCACAAGAAAACAGGAAGGAAACACAAATACACAACACATAAAACACAGATACAGTGAAACTAAAATGAACGGACCATGACAGTATGCAGAGGAATCAATAAAATGTTATTAGTGGTATGTAAGGGGAGGTCCACGTTACCGTACTTTAATAATAAAGGTACTTGGTGAGCCTGTAAAAAGCTTGAGAAACACTGATCCTCTATCATAATCAAGGAAGATATTCAGACATCCAAATGACTCAAATGCAGGTGGCTGCAAGTGTCACTTCAGTCTTGAAAAAAGAGGATCCCTCACACTGCTCTTGCTCAGCATCACAATTTATTAATTTCACTGACGTTTCAGTCCCTCTTGACCTTTCTCTCAACACTCTTGAGTAAGGTCCGGAGGGACTGAAACGTCAGTGAAATTAATAAATTGTGATGCTGAGCAAGAGCAGTGTGAGGGATCCTCTTTTGTCATGACCGAGGTTCCTTTATCTCCCATTTCTTGTGTAGTTTGCAGTGATGACTTGACGCAGGATTCGGACAGCAAGTCGATTCAGTTGCAGTTTTCAACCAATATTTGGGTGTTTTTACTAAAAAACGAGGGCTTGTTTTTTTTCCAGGCAGCTTTTTCTCAACTTTATATGTTAGATATAAGCCAGAAGGTAAAAAATAAAACTTAAAAAATGTTTTTTGCCCTTGGTTAAGAAGAAAAGAAAAAATAGTGAGGAAGGTGAAGAATATGAATCCACATGGAGACGACGGGGGGCACATTAATAAACCAGACATTCAATAAAAGTCCAGAGGACAAACAACAATGAGAGGCAGAGAGAGAAAACAGAGGAGAGAAAAGACGAGTGGACAGGAAGATAAAAGGAGGAAACACTCCTAATTAAACGCCTGCAAGGACTAATGACACTAACCTGGCATTTCAATTTAACTACGTAAACTAACTGCTCCCGGTCTACGTGTGTGTGTGTGCTCGTGTGTGTGTGTGTGCACAGGGCGTATGGCAAACAGCATTTTTCCTCACCAGTTATCTGCTGAGCGTGCATTACACATTATTTCTCCCTGACATGGTGTAAAGTGAAAACTAATTCACAGCGACAGGCGCACACACACAGATTTACGCTCACACACTGCAGGTACAATGATGAGACATACTGCTATGGTAAGGACTTTGTTGGGTGATTGAGAGTATGTGTGTGTGTGTGAGAGAGAGAGAGCTGCAGGGCTTGAATAACACAGGTCTGGTTGTATTAGTGGTAGCAGCAGAGAGCGCACAAACTCAGGACTGTGCACGTTAAAACACAGAGCAAGGGCAAACTACAGAGCTAACACGAAACACGGAGGACTCAAAGAGGTGGCGAGATCGTGAGGGGAGACGGTGAGGTTGATGGACGGATAGAGAAGGAAGAAGACGGTGAGCAGGGTTGAACAGATGATGGAGAAAGAGGAAGACAGTAATAGAGGAGAGGAAAAAGAGGGGGCACAGGGTTAACAGGACACATGTAACCAGCATTTACCCTGAAGGCATGATGCATAGAGCCCTTTAATAAAAGGTACAGAGGCAGCAGAAACCAGCAGGATGAGAGTGAAAGAGCGGGAGAGATTAGGGGAAATGACAGATGAGTGGAAGAATGACTAATTGCTGAGAGAGAAAGACGGGGCAGAGCCATGCAGATGAAGCAAAATCCTTTCTCGCTCTCAGTCATTGTGTCTCTCTTTCTCCCCCCGGGGGATTGACAGCAGAGAGGACAAGGAGGCTTCTGGACGTCTGGCTTAGCAGCGTACTACGACAGCTCTACATGCTGTAGATATACGGAGCAGAGTACCAGTGACAACCTGCCTCGCAGCCACACGCTGCTGCTACAACCGGGGATATCAATCATCCATCTGGGAAACTACTAACCACCGTGGCAGGGTTATCTTTGGTGTAATATAATAACAATAATGGTGTTATCTCAACCCTGCTTATGAATTTTGGTGTCATTATAGTGGCTAATGTCAGAGAAAAAATGTCAAGTGACATTTAAAAAAACTTTTAAAAAGCCAGAATTGCGTTAAATGACATGCGAAAAGCTTGAAATAAATAACAGGACAAGCAAAATTGTGTTGTGCTATTTATACATCATCCAATGAGAACAAGTTGCCTCCCAAGAAAAATGGCCGTACAGGTCGTCTGTACAAGCAGCTTATTACGACCAGTTTTTACATTTATTGTTAGGTGGTGACCTCTAGTGGCTGTATTAGTAAAGACAGAAGCAAAGGAGGAAGTCATGTCAAGAAGTCATGAAACTAAAGGCGGGACAACTGACATAGTTTCTTTCTTTTTAACTTTTAAGATCTTTTACATGCACGGAAACATTTATAAAACACTGAAGGAAAGGAAAACAGAAAAAGCATAATAGGTCTCCTTTAAGATATCTACGTGACGTTATGTATTAACTTATGAACGTAAGTTAAAACAAGTCAGCGATGACATTTGGATTGCGACCACAGTGGTCTCCTATTTGAATATCCTGTGTTTGAACCACCCATCCACCTCCGTATGCAGACTTTCTCGCTCTTTATGCTTCATCACCTTACATGTTTTTCTCTCTAAATAACAAGCAGAAAGCAAAAATATGTTGTGATAACAGGTGAAATTACAAACATTGTCACACAGTTGCCGAAAAGTACATGTTTTACACAAATGCTGTTTTCAGTTCTTTGTTCTACAGTCTGCACTCAAGTCACAAAATAACAAAACTGCTCAGCTGGTAATTGTGGAAGGAGCTGTAATCACACACTAAACTGAACAAATGTATTCATCCTGCTGGCTCCTGAAACATCACTGACGTCAGAACCTTTAGTTTCCAGCGTGACACTAATAAAAAACAACAGTGGGAGACGAACGGCCTGACTCAGCTCACTAAATTGAACATGACTCACTCTGAATTTGTTATTGTGATTTAAGTTATTTTTCACCGGGTGTTTCCTGTACTCCGTCCTCTCCCGCTGAGTTGGGGGGGAACATAAATAAAGGTAGCGGTCCTTGAATGATTAGATGTGTATGTCTTACTGCAATGTGTGCATATTCACTGACGCTTCAGAAAAGGCAGCATATGTTTGGTGCGTTTAAGACGGACAGAGGAGTGAAACAGGGAGCAATGCCTCAATGTCACAGAAGCAGGATTTTGATTGGAAGGTCACTAAACTGAATCCCTGGGCAGCACTGGGAAAAATCTGGCCAGAGAAAGTGGATGAGTAAAACCTTTTCCTTCCCCCTGAAGCGTTCCTGAGCAGCTACTCAGACCGTAATTTTTTCTAAATTCACTCTGAAAAACACCTTTTCATCAGTACAGTAAGCAGTGGGAATTCAGCCGGGGTAGAGCTGACTGGTCAAGTTATTTTTGCATGTGTAAGGTCAAGAGAGGATGTTTTATATGACAGCTGCATTTAAGTGCACAAGCCCTATCTTTACGACATAATAGCCCACGATATGTTTGTTAAATCCTATTAGCAGATATCGGCTCATAAATGTGACAAAACTGATTCTAACGATGCGTTTACAACAAGTGAGATAATAAAAGTCAAACACAAACTTAATGATGTTTATTATAGCGTGCGTTCTGCTTCTTTCTGCCAGGTAATAACAGCAATACAACAGTTCCCATCATGAATTTCTGGTGGTCTAAACTCAAGTTAATTACAGAGCGACAGCCTCCAGCTGAATCGCCCACACAGCCAACAATGAGGACTGATTAGTACCAATGGTGTGAGACTGTGGGATCACAGGGACTCAATAATGGACCAAAATCATCCAAGGGACAAATGTTGGAAAATGAACATGAACATAATTTCAGTTTTTGTAAGATAAGTTTGTCATTGTGTCGTTATTGGCAGACACACACCAACTACGACAGCCTGACTACAGAGCGCTGCAGGGATGATGTCTTTCTGTCGGCTAACCCAGAAGTTAGCATCGCCCTGGTTCCCCAATGACGTTTTTCAATTGGATTTTGGATAATTGCTGAAAATAAGCTCTGTGGCAAACACAAGTTTATGATGCTTACACCAGAAGTAAAAAGCTAACGTTAGGCTATAAACGAGCTACATCACAGCTTCAACGTCACCACCATGAAGCTTCTCCTACACCATACTAGACACACTTACTAACTATACTATAAACTGATCAATCTACGAGTTGTAAAGTTAGAGTTAGAAGTCCACGACAACTGCAACCGCCATTTTTACGACATGTAAACTGACTTTTTAATTCAAAGGTGGGATATTTACTGCCGTGTTTTATGTCGTAGAACAAAACATGAAAATAAATTATGCTTGTGTTAAACACAAACCTTATTTCAGGCATTTCCCCCCAAAAAACGCTAAAAAACCTGCTAACTTTGAGATAAGGGAACCAGAAGTGCAAAAATGCAAACTGATTTCAGGGTTTCATTTCTGCAGCACTCTATGCTGGCACGCTGGTTGCCTATGTTAGCAACCATTACAGTCGTCATGTCCCCCGTCTGTCAAAAATCTTACAGCCTACGGTCCTTTGTTTGGTAAGGAAGCAGCCATCTTATAGGCCTAACAGGGATTTATTTGAGCTGCGTCATGCACACAGAGCAACACAATAATCTAAAGTCTATTTGTGTCTGTAGCAACTGTCAAACAAAAGTGCTTCACTTCATCACCGACAATAAAGTATTAAATAAACCAAAATGCAAGTGACACACACGTCCATGTCGCACGGATCTGTTAAACAGAGCTGTGCTGGAAGGTGTAAAGGATCTCTGGGAACATGAAGTCCGCAAAGATCTACTGGACCTCCGTCCTGATGAAGGTGGGGACAGAATTACAAAACAATTTCTACTGATTGAAATTGAAAAGCACCGTAACTGTTTTCTGTTCGCTCTCAGCTCTCAGCAGCTCGACTCCTTTTAGAAACCAGATGCTGACGACCTCATCCACTGTCGTCCTGTGTGATTGAATGTGCCGGCAGCTGACAGCACTGTCAGCAGCCAATCAGGAGCGATGCTCTGTAGTGCACAATACTTATTACTATGAACTATGAACAGGACGCGTACTGATGGACCCCTGGGAACGTCTCTCTCTCTCTCCTGGCTCCTGCTGCCTCACATATTGACAGATCTGGATCGTCATACCCTGGGGTCCGCTGGATCATTGCTCTCCTCTGTTTAACTATCTCCTATATGTCTGCTACTGTAAAATGTGATGCCAATATCATTTCGATCTTTTCGTTTTTACTGCTAATTATCTCGTGTGGCCTGCCCTCATCCAGGTCACCAAGGTGGAGAGGAGGTCGTGTGGCTCGGGCACCACGTGGCGATGCCTTGGCCTGCTCAGTCGACCTCCTGGATCCACACGCTTTACATATAGTATATAGACTGTATCAGATATTCTGTCAGTGTAATTTGTAAATTGTGATTTTGTTGTTCTGTTCTGTAAATGCGACATCTATTGCATGTCTGTCCATCCCTCCTCTGTGGCTCTTCCTGAGGTTTCTTTCATCTCTAATATGACGAGTTTTTCCTCACTTGAATCGAGGGTCTGAGGACAGAGGATGTCGCTCACTGTACAGATTGTAAAGGCCACTGAGGCAATGTGATTGTGCTTTGGGCTATGTACATAAAATTGATTTGATCTGATACGTTTTAAGTCTCTGACTGCGTCAAAATCTGATATTTTTACTTCACAGATGATGAAAAAAGGCACTAAAATGCAAGTCTTGCATGTAAAGTGTGAGACTCAGTGGGCTGTTAGAGGAGTTTTGTGTTCGGTGGCTGCTGTGTTGGCTCGCTGAACTGTGCTGTAACTGGGCGGAGGCCATGAATAGGCTAATAGTTTCGACAGTCAGTCATTTTGTGTTGCTCTGTGTACAATGACTGGAAAATTGTGTCCGAGCAGCGGGACACGTCAGGCAATCAACTCCGTTCCCCACAGAAAAGACGTAGAAGTTAGGTTGGAAAAATAAATGAACGTTGTGTGATGAACACATTAGAAAAATCCTAAATTCAAGATACAATTGTTCATAACAATCGTGTCATTCAATATTCGCTCATGAGTCACTCCGAACAGGCAGCCTCTGGACCAATCACTCATCCAGCAGGTATAAAAGTGGTCCAGCCTTCCACTTAGCAGCCAAACACAGCTCCTGGGCTCCTGGTGTTCTGACTGTCTGACTGCCGCTGACCTCTTTCTGCCTGTCAACCCCCCCAAACGCTCTGACCTCTCAGGTCACAGCTCTCCGACTGCTGCATCCATCAAGAAGCAGGTGAATGCTAACAAGCCACAATGTTTCATCTCTCACATCAGCTCCGAGGCTCAAACTGAAACCGAAAAATGATCTTTCTCCCCTCGCACTTGATGTTTTTAAAAACAGCTGAAAGCTAAACGGCTGCCTCGAGACACAGTTTCTCATTTTGATGCAGGACTTCACTGATGTGTCATACATTTTGAATTTGATTAAGACAGTTGCCAGAATTGTGGTCCCCAGTGCAGTTTGGGTGAGCTTGCTTTGGTCTCAGAAGTCCGGTCAACATGATCTATCAGGGGAGCTTTTCCATACACATGTGCTGGCTCGGCTTGTCTCGGTTTGACTCAGCACGGCAGGGATTTGCATTAAAAGTCCCCCGTTATCTCGTAACCCAATCGCCAGAATCTGTCTGTTTAGGTTAAATTTTTCTTTCTCTCTTCTCACGACGCTGTCTTCAGCGGGGACACGATCACAGATGGAAAATGGTCTGGTTTTGGAAGCCACAAACACGGCTGGAAATGTCCTGAAGTGTCTTTTTAAAAATATCCAGTGTTGTGACTCGAATTGCTGTCGGCCGCTTGGCAGCCCTGTTGGCTCGGGGCTCCCAGCTGGTTCGCAGTCTGTAGTGATCGTTTTTTGCATCTGTTCTATTTTCTTCACGTGCCACGAGCAAATCTGGCAAAGAAAACACGCTGATAAACTATTAGAAATAGTGTCGCTGGTGTTTTATTCCTCAGAGCTGAGCAGACACACACTTACATAAAGGCTGCACATAGAGAACAAAAGAAGGACAGGTCGGCTCGCTGGTATGGCAGTTTTTTTTAAATTCAGGCAGCGACAGGTCGATAAAAATGATCAATAATTATCTATATCGACTGGTATGAAACTTCACTATCCTGATAGACCTTTCATCCATATTGCCCAGGCCTCGCATTTAAACTGACAACGGAAACAAATCAGTTTGATTCAGCGTGGTCAGAAGTGTCACTAGGGAAACACCAAACAAACCATTGAGGTCAATATCAACACAGAAATCTCTTTGACTCGATGTTAGTCACACCGCTGGTCACCTTTATCCAACAACAATCACTACCTGCTTTTACACTGAGCCTAATATTCCAGTTATAATCAGTTTTAAAGGCCAAACAAAATAAAAAGGCTCAGCATAAACCCCTCAATCAGAACAAACAACAACCCAAACCGAACAAAATTTGAATCGGTTGTAGAAGGGTAGTTTAAACCTTGTCACAAACTGATCAATATATTGAATCTGCACATGACCATTACCATAACGTAAATGCGTAATGACGTACCTTTCTCCCCCAACCAAAGATGAACTGGTCTATTAGAAAACTTAACGTAACGTAGGACGCTTGGACTAGAGATATTCATCTTCAGGACAGGGAGCTGATCAAACATGTGCCAAAATATCCAACAAGGAAGAGGGATACATGGCGTAGCATCATTTTTGCACGTCACACAGCTTTTCCGATTAAATTCTTTGTTGCACGTAAACACCAGATCCTATTAATCCCGTCCCATCCTGATTTACTTCAATCAGAATGAAGAAACAATGTCCGTGTAAAAATAGCTACTGTTATATTGGATCATGCAGTCCTGTCTGTGTCAGTCCGTAGAAGCCTTCTGCTTCTGCGAGAATATAATATTCTGCATTTTGTGGAAGGGTGTAATAAATTATTGGTTGATGACATTTTCAATAACCTCGCCAAGGTGAAATGATATCACAAGGAGGACTCTGGATGTTTGCCATCCTCGTTGTAGTGTCAGTTAACTCTCGGTGCTGTAGAAAGTTACATATATCAGCTATCAAAACCCCATGCGTGTGTTTCCTGTAACATATGTAATATATAGTATGAAGAAAAAGCCCTGACATGGCGTCCTGGGACATCTGTATGTGAGCCTCAGCAGGTGGGTAAGTTATGTCATTTGTGCCAGAAAGTGTACATCTCATGTCTGCAGTAATGTCCCAGGTGGGGACGTAGAGGAGTAAACGCACTGAGCTAAATGAAGTGTGAGAGTGTTTTTTCTTGGACCACTGAACTGTGAAAAGACCAGTGCACATTTATAGTGTGTGTGTGTGTGTGTGTGTGTGTGTGTGTGTGTGTGTGTGTGTGTGTTGTCCAGACTTCTTTAACCTCCTCGTTGTGCTAGGTGGGCAGAGGTTTAAGAGTCAATAAAGACAAACCATTAGGACTACAGACAAACTGACGACCATACGCACACAGTTTACCAAAACATGTAATGAGCAGTGTGTCATTGAAGTTATCAAATGGAAACCTCCCAGCAAAGATGATCACACAGTTCTGTTCTAGTTCGGACACCAAATACTATGACGTCCCCATCTTCAGTCCAAGTACGTCAACGGAAGAAGATCACCCCACCGCCATGTGCTGCTTAAAAAAAAAAAAAAAAAAGCTGCGTCTAATTAGCAAATGGAGATCAAGTGATTTTGGCTTGGGGAAAACGCTATTAAATTGTAAACTGTCTCAGTGAGTCACCACACAAGCTCAGGACATGAATAAAATCAGCTGGCAACATGCTGAGACCCATTATTCTAAGAGAGGTGGCCAAAATGATGGGGCGGCGGAGGAGACAAGAGGTATTACTGGAGCTTATAAATCTGAGTTAGTGATGGGCAAACAGAGACAGACAGCCATGACAAAGGCAGACAAAGTAGATTTGGTAGCTAGGTGCCTCTTTTTCACCAAAGTACAAAGACAGGCAAACGGCTGCTGTCCGCCTCAGTGCTCTTCTGAACCCTGCCTGTGTTTCGCAGTGGAAGTATTTACTTTGGGTTTCACCCAAGGGTGCCACGACACACACTGACTCACTCCCGCTTTCATCCCAACTACTGCATAAAAGCCAGAACACAGGATGTTGTTTACTCCGCTGAGCCCGGTACACACCATGACAACCACGTTTGATTTACGTCATCCTCTGGGTGGATAGACCGACCTGCATCACAGAGAGCGATATGTAAACAGAGGACAACTCAACCAGGCATGAGATAGTACATGTAAAAGATATGATTAATTAAACCACACAAGTTAAACTACTGCATTTTGAATTTATACTTAAAGTGGCTACGAGGAACTTTCATTTGTTGTTGATTCTGGCGGCCCCTGTGGACAAAAGTGGTATGAGCCCAACTACCTCCTGTCATAAAGATCTTGATCTCGCTAGCGCATCCATTCAAGTAGAAGAAGACGTAACATGTTTTGCAGGATATATAGTGATTAGTTAACGTATCAAGTTGTAGCTATGTAAGAATAATTCACCAATCCAGCCAGTGTTTCTTCCTGTCGAAAGGTTAACGGTTCTTTCACAGGGTTGCGATTAAACGTGAAAACATCAATCTATATCACCATCTTAAAGTTTCACCTTTATTTTGAAATTCCCCTTGCTCGCGCACCTCGTTCCCAAACATTCAAACAGTGCTAGCACCTGACAGGTGGTGGCACGCAGTCAAAAAAAAAGTCAACGACATGACATAAACCAGTAAGTAAATAATACTTTTAATTGTTAAGCTGGCTATTTTTGATGATGATGTTAAACCTCACCATGTAGTTTTTGTGGTTTGCACTCTGGGATAGCACCACAGAACTAAACACTGGGAACTGGGACTACTACCTAAATATTGTATACAAAAATAAAAGTAAACCTAAATAAATTGCCCTTGTAGCAGGACATGCACTTGCTGCAGAGTTGTGGTGTTTTCAGCCTGTCTAGCAGTAACACCGCATTAGGACTGGCGAACATCCTCGCTGTCAAACAGCGCGCCTGCCGAGCCTCTCCAGAGAAACGGGCTGAGATTAAATGTCAGGTAGCCGGTCTACTGGCTGATGGGAGGTGGGAGACAGCTGCAGCCCCTGGGTGTCCCCAGTGGTGTTAGACGGAGAGAAAGTGAGACAGTGAAGATTCTGCAGCGACTATCGTCATCTCAACTCTGTGACAAAGAAGGGTTCACACCCCCTCCCACGGTTGGACGTCCTGGCCCGGCTCGTCCTGGTTTAGTACACTTGACTTTTTCCAAATGACTCGTGGCAGGTGGACGTGGCCGAGGAGGAGCGGGAGAAAACAGCCTTCAGGACAGGCAGAGGGCTTGTAGCAGTGACGTACGTTCGGGCCTCCGTCTTTGAACGCATCATGGAGCTGATCGTCATGGGGCCTGCCATGTCACGTCTACATGGTGTGTTTTGACGTCGCGGCCTCCTTTACACCTTCAGGATTTTGTCGTGTTTGGAGCGTTCTAGCTTTATTTCTCTCTGTTGTGTGTTTCATGGATATGACGTGATGTTTCTTTTCGGCTTGTTGTTTTGTGTTGCCCGGGGAATTACTTTTTTTTTGTCTTGTAGAGCGAGGTGACACCTTGTTTACTGAAAGTGTGGTGCCCTGTGGTAGCTCTGTTGCTACAGGGTGGAGTTGAGGCGGAGGAAGACTTTTACTGGGACATTTTTCTAGCTCCCACCATCGTGTGTTTATTATGTGTTCTCAATAAATAAGTAAATATGCCATTAAATGCACCAAAAATAACACTTAAAATAAATGTAGGCATTAATAAATTATTGATAATTCTTGCATTTATTTACCTTTGAATGGATTCCCTTGTTTCACCATTTTATTTATACATTTTTAATTAATTCTTACATTTATTTTTTATTATTAAACATTTTTATTTATGTATTTATTTTCTAATATTTTGCAAAATGCAAAGGGAAAAAATAGTGAAATAAATATGTAAATAAATACAGAAATATCAATTCATGTCACGTTTTATAAAATAATTTGTGCCTACATTTACTTGAAAAATCATTTTTGGTGAATTTAATAGCATATAATTAATTTATTGAGATACTTATTTAATTCTTTATTTATTTTAGATTTTGTCAGTTTCAGTCCTCCACAGACATTATGATCAAAATAATATGACACATCAACACTAACAGGCTTGTGAATGAGATGTCAGTCAGTACTGAGGAGAGGTGTGATCATGCAGGTGAAAGTGAAAACACCTGTGTGGGTGCATTTAAATTTAAATTGTAGTGAAGATTATATGTTAGTTGTCTGGATTCTCCTTGTTGCCTTTTAGTTGCCAGCTTTTTTTGTTGCCTGTCCTTTTATTACTTGTATTTTGGATTTTTTGGACGACAGCTGTCATTATTAAAGCTCGCTCTTTGTTGTTCGACCTGCCTGCCTGTGCCTGTGCCTGTGTTTGGGAACTGTGATAATTACTGGGGGCAACGGAGGCAAACAAAGAAACCTAATAATGTCTTAAAATGTATTTCCATCAATGTTATTCATGTGAATTTGTCTCTACCACATTCACATAACCCATTAGGATGTCACACTAAGCCCTTTCAAGCGTCACTTTTTTTGCCTTGTCACTCACCTGCTTTGTGGTCCACAGTCAAAAGAGTGCGAGCAGGATATTTAAACACACACCATATTTAAAAGGCAGTGTGCACAATGGACCATGGGGTATTCAACACAGCACCAGTGTTTCCTTATAAATAGGGCTTGGCAATGTAAACATATTATATCATTATCGATATATGAGACTATTTTTATCTTACATATATGTTACATTTTGGATTTCGTTATATTGATATAACATAAATGGGGGGTTTTCCTGCTTTTAAAGGCTACAAGTGATGAAATTTTCTGAACTTACCAGATGTTTTCTGAGTTTTAATACTTGCATTTACCCACTTCATATCGTCATCATATCCCCATTATTGATGATTATTGATCATAAATCTCATTTGTGTTCATATTTTGTGAAAGAATCGATAGTCATCCCTACAAAAGTTGCATCAGAGAGGTTGGTTGGTCAAACATATTGTCATGTTCGTTTCTGAGATTTAAACACATGGAGATATATATTGTATATCAAGATATAGCCAAAAAATTGTTCAACGTAAGTTTCGGGCATAAATAAACGTTTTGTTAGTATTCGTCAGGGCTGAACGAGCCCAAATAGAGTTTATAAGGAGGTGGATGTTGTTGCTGCGGTTCTCTCACGTTAATGCACAATGAGACAATGACAACTTCTGTACTTACAGATGGCAAAATTAAGCTTTCAGAAGCACTGAGAGTTCCCAACACACCGTGTCAGTAGGTGAATTATTTGCAGTTTGGTGTGAAATATTGCATCTTGCCTTCTGTTCAAATAACTGTGCTGTAAAGTTGTACATTTGAAAGGAAGCCATCCCTAACATGGCGTGGTACAAATATCTCAGCGGTAAGAGCTTTTGCGACCAACACTAAAAATGCATCTTCTGTTGTTTCTCAAATCTGAGGGTAATGAATGTTATCTGATAATATGAGAGGAAATGCTCTGATAGAAAGTAAAAAGATCGATTCATGAGAACAGCAGAGAGGAAACAGAGCTGAGTTTTGTCTTCAGACCACTTAAAAGTCTAGATTTAATCTTCTTTCTGTATAATTTAGTCGAATTCACAGATTATACTTAAAGAGTAGAGAGAGACACAGGAGAGAGCTTTTTGTTTGCCTCTCGTGTGTCATCATCACGAATGCGCCACAAAAACAGGAAAAAAGTCTTGAATTTATTATTAGTCTAATAATTTTCTGAATTAGACACATAGTTTGTTTCTTTTTTTCCAGAGCTGCTGATGGACGTTTTGAAGCTCAGACACTGAAGCCACAAACAACACGTACTTTCTAAATATCTTTCACTTCTGTCTCTCTCAAAACTTGGCGCTGACTGAGTGATGTTCGAGATATTAACAAGTCAACGACCTTAAAGGGACTCTATGTTGTTTTGGAGATGAAATCTATAATATTAATGAGGTAATAATACAATCTCAGAAATATCTATTTTTTTCTGCTAGAAAGGTGGCAGGGTCCGCCACATATAAACAAAGTAAAACAGTAGTTTGTTTATTCAGTTTATTCAGTCATGAAAACGAAGAGAGTTTGTTTGTTTAGTTTGTTTAGGCAGAAAAATTCAGTCAATGGAGAAAGAAAGCCTGACGGTGGAGTAAATTAGCGTGCTCACCCGGGTGTGTTTAAATCGTAGCTGGAGGCGATAAATACTCGTGACTACTGCAGAGTCAATTGACGCGGGACTAAATGCTGATTGAACACAGACAAAAGCCGAACGTCAGCTGGTGTCAGTGGGTTGTTTTGGCCAGTGTCCACTGCTGCTACAACCCAAAAAAAGGTGTGATGGTCTGAACTTTTGGCTGTGGTTGAGACCGGTTCAAACCATCCAAACTGCTTCATCTGTCCACAGCAAACATCAACACTGTGCTGTGGACATCACTGAGAACAGAAACAAGCCTCTGGTATCAGTTGTCACATCACTCATATTAAATATAGGCCAACATGGCACTGACTCGATCACCTTCCTGTCAGATGATGCGACTGGAAGCACCGCACCCACTATCTGCACTGTCCATCGTTTTTATTGTCTTTGTGTGTCTTGTTTATCTCCGTTTGTCCCCCGTTGCTGGACATTGTTGACTTTTCATCTTTGGCAGCTTCTGCTTATTGTTGGTTCAGTTTGACAGCTACACACTCTGACAGCGCCACTGTTTTGTCTCATGCCAATAACGCTCTCTCTTCGGCGGGGTGAAGCCGACAAAACAAGAGGGACGGAGAACGCCGAGATGGATTGATGGATAAATGAGACGGAGAGGGGTCAGGAGAGAGACGACCCAGAAGCAACAGGCAAGAGTTCAGGTGTGAGATTGCAAGTTGGTAAACACAGCTGTCATAACGACTCTGGTCATTTTCTACAACGGGTGTTGAAGCAGGAGGAGAGCCTGCTCCCTGTGAAGATTCGATAACATTTAGATCCGATGATGTTACGTTGATGTCAGCTCCGGGCCAGCACGAGCCAAAATAGTAAAGGAACAGAGAGTATTTTTGGCCACGAGAGTAGAGTAGTACTTTCGAGAGGTCTGTATATAGAGATTTTACATAACTCAAGCACACATCCAGCTGTAGCTGAATGTGTACAATAATAGCCTCGGTGTCTTATCACGACCTTGACTCCCTCAGGAGAAGAGTGGAGGCATTTCTTTTATTCAATAGCTGCAGTCGGAGACGAGTCAGTCCGACCCCCACCTTTGAGGTCCTTCATCAGAAATACTGAGTTTTAGTTAGGGGTCAATACCTCGAGTCAACAAGTGTACAGAATTATCATTTCTCACTCTGTTATCCCCTTTAAGGACTTTCTGTCCAAAACTCTTAGTGAGCCAGGAGTCATCAAATCAATTTTCAGTGTTTCTCAGACCTGCACAGCAGCCCTGAAGGATCTGAAGAAGTTCAAACGTTCCCCTCTGTCCGCCCACAGTGGCTGAGGAAAGGTAAGACAAACCTTATGCAACGTCTTATCTGAAAATGTTATGATGCTGTGAGGTTAATTTAGCCATCGGTTACGTAGTAGCCGTCGTTTCTGGTGCTTCAGCTGAAACTTATTTAAGATGCATAATGAAGTTCACCGACACCTCATCCAAACATATTTCATTAAGTGTCCAGGTTTACTGCTAGTGTGGAGGAGATGAGCTTTTTATTTTGCCGCTGCTTCTGATTTCTGCAGATGTATACATTTTTTATTAGGTAAGTTATCTTTTGCCAGCCTCGTCTCTAGTTGGTGGACGGTTTACTTAATTTTTACTCCCGACAGCTGCCCGATCTCCTCCCAAACATCATCCTTTCTGACGATAAAGGATGAGGATCATACTGTATAAGATGTGCCGCTTCTCAGCTTCATCAATGAGCAAAAACAATCTAAAGTTCTTGTGTTTGTTCTTCTTGTAAGGACGCAGTGTGAGCCTGCTGTTGTTCTTCTATTCACTTTGGTTGCTTTGTTATAATAGGTTTTTAGGTTAAAGCTGCACTTTTCAAGATCTTTTTTGAGTTGTTTTCGGTTTACTAACTGCAACTTCACTGTATTGTGTCCAGAGTCAGTAAGAAAAGCTTACTTTTCTAAAAACGGCATGTATTTATGGCATACCGGACCTGCATGTATCGACCTTTGTAGTATAGTTAACGTTGTGAAATGGTCGCAGTTTGGTGAGATCAGATCCACTCCATCCTCCTCCATGTGTGGACTTGTTTGCTCCTCATACTTTGTCACCTGACTTCCTTCTTTGCTCCCATCATAATTAATAACAGCTACTAAAGGTCGCCAACAAACAATAAACGTGAATACGGGTCATAAAAAGCTTCTTGCACCTGCTTCTCTTATGTTTGCGTTTCATATTTAAACATTCAGCTGTTTTACTGCTTAAAGGCAACTTACAAAGACTTTCAGAGGTGGAAAAAAAAGCTTCATTTTCCCTGATCCACTGAACTGGGAACTAATAAAGAGTGCTAAGGTCTCAGTCTCAGCAGGCTACGGTAAACAAACCGCCGTCCATCCTCTGTAGGTCCTTTATCAACAGTGACTGAGCAAAGGCAAACACAGTTATTATTACATTGAGATGAAGAAGCTCGGGGGCCTGAGAGGCTCGCTGTTCTGTGTTTGAGCCTCGTCCGTCACTCAAACGTCAAGTCGTATGATGTAAAATCTCAGTAATCAGCCAATCTGATGGGGGGGAGGCCTGATGGGGACCGGAGAGGAGTTAAACTATCAGACCTAAACCTTTTAATGACTCGGGAATTACCCAAATTAATTTTCATTAGGCACATTTGAAAGGCTAATTAGGTTTTACTCCTACGCTGCAAATTCAGACGAAACTGGCCACAAATCGAATCTCGTCCTTACAGTTTACAATAGTTGGCTTATTGGAGAGATTTAAAAAGTCGTGGTCAAGAGCTCGTCTGACTCAGACTGCAGTATCTCAAACACCAGCTGTCCCATGTTAAGACATTTTGAATCCGTAGCGATGTTTGGCCCTTTAGAAAAACACACCGATAGTCTGTGAGAAGGCGCTATGATTAAATGTCAAATGTTTAAACTTAAAAATCCATCAAACACATTCAAGGATCAATTCTTTATTGATTTCTGAACCTTCTTACTGCTTAATATTAGCAGCTGTTCTTGTGTAGCAGATTCGTAGAAGAAGTGTAGAAGTGTTTTAAATCTTGTTTTGGGGAAAAGTCGACAAATCTTTCAACGGGTTTCTCATCAGATTTGACAAGTTATTCTATAAACGCAGGTTTTAAGTCCTGTAGATCGTTGAAAGTGAAGTCATGGCTCTCTTCCCTTTCATTTAGATGGCAGCTTGGTGCCAAAATGACTACCCGGGGGCATCGCCAAGATGGTTACCAAGTGGTAAGACTTTGCCTAAAAAGGACTTAGTTGTGTAGTCATCACCGACTACTCACTAACTTTTAGCCAATTGCAGATCTGCCATAACCAATCCAACTTTGAGATGCTGTCGATTGGCCAAATGTGTCATTTGTGATGATTGATGGATCATTTTTGGAGAACTGAAGCAAAGTTGGACAAAAAATCATGACAAATAAAGCATTTCAAATGCAGGGCCACTGCCCAGTTGGATGACTTGCCTGTTGGTTCAGTTTATTTATCCAATAACGACATTACATTAACAATCATCCATCTATTATTCATTCAGGATGACTAAACAACAAATGAAATCACGCTGGTTTTGTCTGGTCTTTTGTCAAATTGGCCAAAAACATTTATACTGGAATTAGACAACTTTTTCAAGCAATGACTTTAAAAATGACACCATTCATGTTTTGGTTCCCTGTAAGCCTCACTTTCCCTGTGCTCGTTGGCCCGGCCCACCAGGCTGGATTCTTCCCACAAAAATGAAGGTCGCATTACAGCACAAAGGAAAGCATGCAGTCAAAACGGAGAGAGACGTTGTCTTCCCCGGTCACTCTACACTGCAAGAGAAAGAGAAACCCTGCTGATGGAGGAGGCGAAGAAGGTGAAGAAGGAGAGCGATAGAAATTGAAGTGAAACGAGGGAACGGAGGAGCATTCACTCGATGGAGAGCTCCGGTGTTGTGTCAAAGTCTGTTCCCCCGCTGATTTGTGTTTCGTCTCACCACCGGGATTCAATACGGTTTGCAATCGGGATTATTTCTACTTGATCAGCAAGTTACAAAACCTGCCTACTTATTTATACAACAATTTAGTAGCACTGAGGTCGGGATTTAGAGGTCAGATCGGGATTCTTGTTTTTTTGCTTTCGACAGTAGCCAGGCTGCTGAAAAGTTGTCTGGTTCCCCTTTAAGTATCATCACAGAGGTAAAATCAGAAGTTTAATTGTGCATTCAGACAAAAAAAATAAAAAATACAGACCAGATCTTAACGGGCTAATACTAGAAAATTTTAGGCTCATTTATGCTTAACGTTAAATACAGATGGAGCCTCTGTCTGACCGTATTTCTGCACATTTTCTGAATGCTTACGGGGACGGACCAACAGAGCCCCTCCGGTAGTCGTTGGGGGCCAGTGTAGCTAATAGTTGAAGCGACACGACCGCAGGACGAAGAGGAAGAAGCTAAAAATGGTTGAACTTTTTGAGGAGAGGATTTTGCGAGTTGGTGAGAAAAGGTTACTTTGATCGGCACAGAGACAAAGATTGGATGGTGACGATGGAAAAGTGCAAGACAACTTGACTCTGAGTGGCGCCCTCTAGTGGATCTAGTGCTTAACATCCATGCTAACGTGAAGGACACGTAGAAGTATGAAGGTCATATTGTTTGGAGCAACTTTAAGGAGCATAGAGACTTAATAGGCTACTACTCTATACTCACAAGGGCCCTACTAATATTTTGATTTGTTGTCATTTACAACTATTTTGTTAATTATTCAGCTTGAGTCTTTTTTTTTATGAACAAAAAAGTCTAAATTCTCTGACTCAGCTTCCTGTATGTGGATATTTTCTGGTTTCTCTCCTCTTCTATGACAGTAGACTGAATATATTTGGGTTGTGGACAGAACAAGACATTAGAGGACGTCCTGTTGGGCTTTTTGGGAAAAGCTAATCAACATTTTCACCATTTTCTGACATTTTACCTGCCAAACAACTAATCAATGAATCGAGAGAATGGCTTATCCACAGACTCAGGTGATCTACTGCAGCTAAAGCCCCCAAAAATGTGTCCATTTCATTTTTTTTATGGCATATGATACATTAAATTAACATTTGGTTGGCCTATTAGTGAATAAAGAACATAAAGTTTGAGTGAATTTCCCCTCCAGCCCATCTGCTCCGTGCAGCTCAGCTCACCTGTCTGTCAGGTGCTCTGCTGTCCGGCTGGTACCAAGCCTGCGGGCTCCGGGGACTCCAGACCCGCCCACCGGCTCTCGCTCTCCGGTGTCCCCGACCTGCTCACCTGTCGGGCGGTGGCGGCTGGGAACCAGTCGGCGGCGCTGGGAGGACTGGAGGAGCGGAGACGGAGCGGTAACGTATCCAGCAGCGGAGGGGAGGAAAACTCCATGTTTCACATCCAGAACATCCCGAACCCAAGTGATGTCCGCCGGTCAGTGAATGTCACGATGATGTCAGCTGAGGATCCGGTGTTCTGTTCGGTGACACTGAGCTGTGGATCCAGTCAGTGCATGTGTGGATCCGGTTCCGCTGCTCTGTAGATCTGTAGAGGACGTGTCTGTGCTGCTGCTGCTGCTGCTGCTGCTCATCCACCACACTGGACTCTCTCTCTCTCTCTCTCTCTCTCTCTCTCTCTCTCTCTCTCTCTCTCTCTCTGTCCTCCCCCTCCAACATCCACCCTCCTCATCTGTCTCTCTCTCTCTCTCTCCCTCCACCTCTCCACATCTGTCTCTCTCCCTCCACATCTGTCTCTCCGTCTCTCTCCCTCCACCTCTCCTCCCCTGTCTTCAGGTCTCCCTCTCTCCCCCCTTCACTCCCTCCCTCTCTCCAGTGTCACCCTCACACATGTTTGTCAGATGAGCTTCAGTCAGAGGTTGTAGGTTTTTGTCAGTATCTGCACTATTTGTACTTTTGCTGATGACTCGATATGAGCTCATGTACAGTGTTATAGGTAATTCATAATAGAAGGTAAAAATAATATAATAATGCATCCCTCATGGTGACTTAATATATTAATACATATCCTATGATTTTATATAAGTTCCACTTAAAGGGGCAGTACATAGTTTTTGGAGAAGAAATTCAAAGTCAGAATTTTAATATTTACAATATTAATGAGGTTATAATACAAAGTGTTCTCAGAGAAAAATAATATATGAGGTCCCCAGCACACTGTTTGAAGCTAGAAAGGAGGCGGGGTCCGCCATATATATATATATATATGTGTGTATAAACTAAATTTAAAAAAGCAGTATGAAATGGTTTTGTCCTTTAAAGGGGCACTACGAAGTTTTGGAGAAGAAATTAAAACTCTAATTAATGAGGCAATAATACAAGCTCCATAAGTGAATAAACAAGCTGTTCTCGGAGGAAAATAAGGTCCCCAGAACACTGTTTGAGGCTAGAAAGGTGGCAGGGTCCGCCACATATATACAAAGTAAAACAGTATGAAATTGTGTTGTCCTTTAAGGTCAGTCTCCTAAACAACTGACGTAGCTGGGGTCATTTTATGTTGTGATTTCTTCCAATTGTTTGTTTAAAACAAGTCTCTACTTCAGTTGTTTTGCTGTGAAGCTCCAGAAGAAGAAGAAACAAAACTTCACCTGACTTTCCAGTGACATGGAGGTGAGCAGATAATGACTTTTGGGTGAACTTTTCCTTTAACCCTCACAGTATAGACAGAGATTGACTGCTTGTTCAGGCTTCCCCCTCTCAGTTCTTCAGCTCTCTGTTTCTCCTCCTCCTTTCTCAGCTGTGTGTCTTTAAGAGAGACAGAAAGGAGATTAAGAGGTCGATAGAGAAATATTGAGATAATTTTAAGCCGCTAGGTTGAAGCTGCAGGACCAATGTCACAGAGATCTCACTTTGTTCCTGTTTTAAAAAAACATCCACGTCAAGCTGTGATGCCGCCTGGAACCTCTTAATACCACTGACACTGCTGATGCACACTAACATTGTGTGCGTGTGTTAGCATTTCTGTATGGCTCTTAAGTCTTTGTGTATCGTGTTGTGTATCAAGAGTCTCTAGTGTGTGTGAGTGTGTGTGTGTGTGTGTGTGTGTGTGTGTGTGTGTGTGTGTGTGTGGCGAAAAAGCCTCACGACGGAGGATGTCCGACTCAGCATCTTCCCACCAACAGTGCCGGTGTTCACATCCAATAATAACACCTTGCTCCTGAAAATTAAAGCCTGTAGCCATACATACACCTTCTTTCTCACAAACACACACACACACACACACACACACACATGCATTGCACACACACACACACATGCACACTGGGGATTCAAACATTGCAGAGGTGCAACACAGTTTAACCTCATTTAAGGACAGAGAAACAACCTGGCTGTTATACCGCAGAGACTCACTGGGGATCGGAAAACATGCACAAACACACACACACACAGGACACACACACACAGGACACACAGGCAAAAGTACACACACTCATAAATGACACAGGCTGCAGTGCCATAATGCAGATCAGATCTCGTACAGTAAACACTCCAGATCTTCGATGGTGGTATAATGATGATAGACAGGGGAGGACACCGCCTGAAGGTTAAACTACTGCGTTAGCTCTGAAGCTACTTGTAAAGTAGAAGAGAACAGGCTGAATACATGTAGTTGCTTGAATTAGTTGTTGTTTATGATGCTTTTTACCTTGAAGATTTTGACCCTTGACCCCTGTTAAGTCACAGAGGTCAGTGACATGATTTGACTTGTGTAAAAGCTCAGGGAAAAGTTCACCCGTGTGGAAATTTGGTCATTATCTACTGACCCTCATCCTGATGAAAAGCTGGGGGAAGTTTTGTTATCTGCAAAATGTGTCTGGAGCCTCACAAACAAAAAGCAGCGTTGCATAACTGAAGTAAATGGGGACCATACAGCTCGTTCAGCCCCGGAGATTTGAAAAGTCATCGTTACGCCCTCGACGCGTGGGCAAGCTGGTGCATCTTCAGACGGGGTGTGCACTAACGCTTTTAGTTTAGCAGCTACAGTGAAGATTTCACCTTAAAAAAGGGGGTTAGATAACTCTTTTTTCAAATCAGTTTGGGATCTCTGGGCTTCCAGAGACATCCGGATCATGCCGGACGAGCTGTACGAAGCCATTTACGTTGTTGTTTCTTTACATTTTAAAACCAGTCTCCAGTTTCGTCAGCTCTTTAGATGAATGCTGCAACGCTGTTTTTGCTGTGAAGCTCCAGAAATGTTCTGTGGACGACGAAATGTTTGATCGGCGTGAGGATGAGTAGATAAAATACTGAATTTTCATTTTTGGGTGAACGAGACTATGTTCCAAGCTCTAGTGTAGGTTGTAATGAAGTTTATAAAGGCAGGTCAGGGTTATTTTAACTGGAGAAATGACCAGGAGACAGCAGCAAGAGAGCAAAGAGACAATGTGCAAGGTAGAGTGATGTCTTCTACAGCCAAAGCCAGCTTGTAAGGCAGGAAATGAGCCTAATCTAAACACTAAAACTTAATTCAATAAAGAACTATCTTGAGTTACAATCTATTAAGTTGATATCCTCCCTGTGATTAATACAGCATAATACACCTACTCACTAATATGAAATCCCTCAACCGACAGAAAGAAAGAAAGAAAGAAAGAAAGAAAGAGACATGAACAACATGATGGTATTCTGTAAGTTTCAAATCTGCAGAAGTCATTTGATCAGCAGATGAATGTCTTCTCCTGAAGGGACAAAAACAAACTCCAGAATGATAAAGGGCGTCTGCTTTTAGGGGTTTAAACTCGAGACTACCTGCCAGGAAACATGACAAAGACATGAATAAAATAATTATCAGGACCATTGAAACATTTATGCGAGAGGACATTATTCTTGCAGAGTTTTAATGACATCATCAATAAATCAACTAATTAGTGGAAGCCAGAGAGGCTGAACTCATGTTATTTCCTCATGATTCATTAGAGACTCACTCATTTGTGATGCTGTTGTGCCCTCTAGTGTCACAGAGTGAGAAGGAGGGAGTCTCTCTCTCCTTCTCTGCTCTCATTGGTCACTTCCAGCAGAGCAGAATATGGAGATTAGATTTAATTAAAAAATCGCCTCCAGCCCGTCACCCGCTGAACTTCAGATCTGCATTCAGCAAACTGTGACAGTTTTTAATATCCAAATTACGCAGCCCACCGATCAATGTGAACGATAACTGCTGACTTGGACAAATTCAATATCCTCTCCTCTGATAGCAATCAAACAACAAATGCACCGTTATGACTGGGGGCAGACAGAATATTAAAAAAAACCCACAATAATGGCATAAAGGTGGGATTTGTTAGTGCTCCAGAAAAGGAGTGTGAGTCAAAAATCAGGAGGAAATCCAGTGGAGTTTGCTGAAACGATGGCTGCGAGCCAAGCAGTCTGAGCTGCAGCCACTCTGCTGTGTGGCTGCAGCAGAGCCAGGACCGGTGGAGAGACACGAGTTATATGGCCACTAAATCAGTCTCAAATCTAGCTGACTCCCCTGTCCGTCATCAGCACACATACACAAGTTGTTAATGCTGTCTGTTTCTGCATGTGTTGGAGAGGAAGAAAGAGTAGAGTGCCTTTACTGGATGAGACGCTGGAGGTGGATAGACTGAAGTATGTGTGTGGTTGATTAGCAGATGTAACAGCTCCTGAACAGATGAGGTGAGAGAAACTTCTCACCAGAGTGTGTGTGCTATTGCTATTTTCTTTATCTTCTTTGTTCTTCTGTTGGACGTGCCAAAAGTCTGATCTATGGGAGCTCCAACTCGCAACCCCCTGGACACCCCCACTGTGTCCACTGTCCACGCATCAAGGGGTGCCAAGAGCCTGTTCTGGGTCACCCCGCTGTTGCTCGATCAGATAGGGATCTGGGAAATTTGGAGGCCAGGTCGATGCACGACAAGCAGTTGATTGAGAAGGTTTTAATAATTGAATGGAAGTTAATTAACAGGCTTTATCAACTGTCCAAAGGGGTTCACCTGGCTTATTGTTTTAATATAAGTACTGAGGACTCCCTGGAAAGCAAGACTGACACTGAGTGAATTATCCTGGTGAAATAAAGAAGCTTAAATTAAAACCAAATGACTCTTCAGGTTCAGGTTCATTAAGCACAAAGTTGTATTGGAGTTTTCAGAAAAAAAAAAAAAAAAAAAAAAAAAAAAAATCACTCACACATGTAATTAGCACAAGGTTGTTGACATGAACAGTATTCAAGTTAGACTCACAGATAAATAATGTGACATGAGCGTGGCATTAACATCGTCTTTAAATAAAAGCAAGCAGTTCCTTTTTAAAACCGTACAACTTTATTTACGAAATCCTGCAACAGATCAGATCAGTCAAACAGTAAAATTTCAGTTTTCATCAACAAACAAACTTAGAAAAGGTTAAAAAGAGAACGATGTGAGAACGCCGTCAAAACACCATGTGATCTCCTCATCTTGACAGAGCTTCCTCGTCACTGTCCACTCCTTCCTGGTCATCTGTTTTCTCTCTTCTTCTCTTCCTATCACATTATCTTTCTTCCTGTCTGTTTGTTATTCCCACAAACAGCCAGGAGGTCCAATCAGCTGTTTGGTCAACAACTCCAGCAACTGCAATTTACTTCCACGCTCTTCTGTGATTGGCCGTTGGTTACCATGGCGGCGACATTGGCTGTGGGTTCTGGAGGTAGGACATCACGACGGCTGAGATGGAGAGCCTGCAGACGGCAAAGAGAAAACATCGTCATCATCATGTTGCTCACTTGACGTGGAAACAACTTTTTTCCCAGTTAAAGTAACTTTGGTTGATTCTCGCAGCCACTGTGGACAAAAGATGGCGTAGTTCTGTATCGTACGACCAGACTACAGAGCAGCTTCTTTCCTCAGGCTGTGAGACTCCTCAATTCAGCCTAACCACTCTGTCATAAAAATGTTATAATATTTTCCAACTTATCCAACCGAGATAAGTCTGAATCTGAACCGCTGACCAGCATTAAAGAGAACTATAATAATTATATAGAAATAGCTGATCTACTCACAGATGGTCTCATTGCTCATGTAGACGGTTTCATAACCAGTTAAAAGTTCCCTGTAGGACGTTTAAATATAATTTCAAAGAGTAAAGAATATATGAATCAAGAATGACTCAGAGACAGTCTGGAGAATCAAGAAAAACCTTTCACAATAAACGGCTGACACCTCTACAAAGCCTTCACTGAGGTCTGGATGAATGATTCTGCTACCTTTTCTTTCTTGTTTGCATTTGCGGTCCTTAAGCACATTTGTTTGTGTAAATTAAAAAAAAAAAAAAAGAAGTAATTTTTTACTTATTGCCTGTAAAGCAAAAACACGCTCCAGCTGTCTTTCAATTATTTAACAAGATATTTTGCTGACAAGTTTGCATACTATAAAACGGCACAGGTCTGATTAGTACTGATGCAGGTATAGAGAATGTATCCCTGAGCCATGTTTGTGAAGCCACTGTGGGATTAATGAAGGCAGCGTCACTTGATAATACCAATGACATACGTGCCCTCCACAGCTCGTTCATCCTGCGCAGGCACTCACCTTTGTTTAATAACACAGCGATACTTACATCATATCTCGGTTATTGACAAATGTCCTAAAACTGGCCTTGAACCAGCTTCTGCACGCACACGGGGCCGGTGCATTAAGTTCAGCGTCTGACATTATTTGCTGAGCCAAACATTTTGCGTTACTAATCTATGAGCGCATCAAGCTTGTCTTTAACACAACCTCATCTAGACGATGGACCAGAAGGTTTTTCCTTATTGCAAATGTGTCTGCGAGGCCTGGACAGGTGCCCTACTGTAGTACTCTTTTATAAGCAAATGGAAATGTACCACCCCTGGAGGTCAGACAGTTAAAAGCTTTTGGACATTAGACTTGGCTCATCTCAAGTCTCAGTGGCAGACAGAAGCGGGTCTAACCTACAGCTTTAAAGCAGCATAATTCAAGACTTTGATGTAAGCACATAGTACCTTCATTAGCCCTTTTCATGACTGTGAGCTGCAGCAGAGAAGAGGGCCTTATCCATTATTACTGAGACAGTAAAGATTCTCACAGTTTGTACAAATGTACGTTTTGTGAGTGAGCACACTTCTCTGCTAAATGCAGTGGGAGCCTTGGGCTAGACAAAATGGAAGAGCTCAATATCAGGATACTAACTGCAAGACTTTCCACAAGGACGTGGAGTCGCCAGCCAAGGAGATCCAAGGGGAGGTTCATTTTCCTCATATAACATAGTCCTGTTATTTTGAATACATTGCTCTTTGGGGATGGTGGTCTATACTCACATGAAACTACTCATCATCTGTTTAGTGTCCTCTGAGCTTCTGGAGTTTGCAAAGCTGATGAAAGAGCAGTAGACTGCGATCCAGGCACACCACTTCAGCTGAAACACACAACAACAGACATATTATAAAGGTTAGCTACACTAAACCTTTATTTATATAATGAGACATCAGATGTTCTGAGAGGTAACAGACATTTGTTTGGAGACAGACGGACAGACAGAAGTACTAGGGAGACAGATAAACACTGAGGAGATAGGTGGCAATGACACTGATTAATAAGCACATGATGACCTTCAATTTGGTGTTGTCACTTGGAAACTGCCCAAATCCTGGCCATAAAGTGGTGAATCCCCCAAATACAATTCCCAAGGTATTTGGAAGGTAAGAGGTGACCCTCATACTCCTCTGTATGTGCATGATCGTCACAAAAGTTGTTAGGTGTTGCCATTATTTTGTTCACTCTCAGTAAAATTCAAATTTGGGGGCAGCAGTAGCTCAATTCGCAGGGACTTGGCTTGGCGACTGGAGGGTTGCCGGTTCAAGACCTCCTTGTACCAGTCTATACGGAGTGTGTACTGGTTGAGCAAGGTGCAGAACCCCTAACTGCTCCTGGTGCCTCAACGGGGCAGCCCCCCTTCTTGACCCTTCCGTTAATACATGTGTAGAGGTCCTGTTTGTGTGTGTGTGTATTTCAGGCCTGTGTACATAAAAGAAAAGACTGAATGTCTCTGTAAAAGGATTAATAAAGTATAAGGAAATGATTTATGCTATTCATTTAAGGGGAAACAAAAACACATTTAACAACAAGTGAAAACTGTTCTTTGCTGAAGCAAAGACAATCAATTAAACCAATTATCTTCTATTGGACTGGGAGGCCACATGAGCCTGCTTAGGGGACAGCCCTCTTTGTTTTCTTTATTGTGTCCTTAGTGCTGAAAGTCAAAAGCTGCCCTTCATCCTTTCATCTAAAAAGGTGAGTTTACCTTTAATCTTCTAAATGGACCGCCTGGGCTGGACCAAGGTCCACCATTCAGGGGCAACACCCCTTTGTTGTGGACACACAAACATGCGCATACACAGAAGCAAAGGACGAGGGAGCGGTGGGAGTCAGAGAATAAATGTGTGTGTTTGTGTGTGTCAGTGTGTGCGTGTCCTAGGTCACCTTGAGCATCAGTCCACACATGCTGAAGATCATGCCAAGCAGGTTCATGTAGTCAGGCGTGGGGTCCTCCAGTGTGGGGTTGGTCTCTGTGCTGGGCGGCTTGTACCTGCAGCAACACCACGAACACAGAACATAACAGCATTTAACTTTTTATGCAAGATCCACTGTTTCACCACTGGTCTTAATACATATCACATTACACCTACATGTGACAGTTGAACTCATATAGGTCATCTCATTAAAAAAAACATGGGCATTTATCTACTGGTTTTGGAAACTAGCTACAGGGATTTGCTGCTAATCAGCCTCAGCAGCATTAGTGATGTTCCTCCACGCCAAACTAGGAGGGCCCTTTCTTTACGGACACTGTGCATGAGGGCATTAATGCACATTGTTAGAGGCAAACTATTGTCTAAAATTTCCCTTCACCGGAACAAAGGAGACTAGTCCCAAAGTATGAGCCTCCAGACCAAAGAATATTGAAGTGTCCACTTAGTTTTGGCCAGACAGTGTTAAGATACCTGATTAAGTACAGTTGCCTTTGCTCATGTGAAGCTGTCAGCAGCTCGAGGACCAGGAAAATGAACCATGACTGTCTTTTTAAGTGTCCTGCAGCCTCTCACAACGACTCAAGCATGGAGTGGCGAAGAGAGGCCCAGGGAAATGACTTGTTCATGACAGAAACAAGGGCAAATACCAACACAGGTGGGGAAACATTAGCTCATTAGCTTTAATATGAGCTCTTCAGTGACCACTGTACAGCTGTCAGCCGATAGTAACATTAAGCAACTATAATTATGTGTTGTGTGTTTGGTAGTGTATAAATCCCACAGCTAAATCAACTAGTTAATCGCTGACGTTAATCTCTTTACACTACACTCATGACTGGTGTTAGCTAGTTAGCTGCTAGCTAACAACCGAGCTAATATGGTCAGCTAATTCCGTCAAGAAAACGTGCTTTTTCTGTATGAAACACTCACCTTAAAATCTTATTTTGTCTCCTCGGGTCTGCCATATTGTTGGAGGACATCATTTTCGCAATTTACTAATTTACAGCTAAGAAATTTAAACTCCGGTGAACGACGGACAGCTGATCGGCCTCGTCATGGATGGAGTAAAAGGGGGTAGCTATGTCCGGTGAATTTCAAAATAAAAGCATAGAGTAATCCGAAGCCGAAGATGAAACAGGGGGGAGAGGTTTTGAGCTTTTATTTTGACAGGAGTTGGTTATCCCAGTGTGCATTGCGCGTACTAGCTAACATGTTTGGTAAAATGAATGGAAGAAGTTGTTGATGGTTATTGGGGATAAACCATAAACATATTATTGTTATTATTATTATTATTATGCTAGTAGCACCAGGAATATCAACATGGTACTCTCCAGAAATTAAGCTCTGGTAAAACGAAGTAAGTAGCGCGGAAAAACTGAAATAAGTAGTAAATAATTAACAGAAACTGTTAGCTATAGCTATATATGACTACATAAACCTATGTGCTGTTCAGTAAAACACGCTAGTTCTGTCTAAATAATCCAGTGTTTATGCTAGTTATTATAACAAATGTATGCTATAGATTCCCCTTCATCCTCGGAGTTTCCTTTGAGGAAGCTAATGAAGTGCATTCATCTCATGTGGCATGTAACAGTAGTAGCCTAGCTTAGAGTTTGTGTAGCAGCAAGTTACTTAAAGGTGCACTTTGTAGTTTTAGGGAAGAAATTTTAATCAGAAGAGAGCCTAAACAAACTATCTTTGCTTTCATTACTGAATAAACAAGCTGACCTTAAAGGACAACACAATTTCATACTGTTTTGCTTCGTTTATATGTGGGGGACCCTGCCACCTTTTTAGCTTTAAACAGTGTTGTGGGGACCTTGTTTTCCTCCGAGAACAGCTTGTTTATTCACTTGTAAATATTAAAATTCTCAGTTTGAATTTCCTCCCCAAAACTACACAGTGCCCCTTTAAAGCTTTGTTGAGCCACATTCAAACAGCGTCTGAAACCAGATCACAGAGAACTGTAATGAGGAGGAAGTTGTGAGTGTGGCTCACATGTTTGTGTTTTTTTACCACACAGGTTGCGTCATGTCGTTCCCTCAGCCCAGACCTCAGGCTCCACAGCTCCCTCAACATCTGCTCAGGACCATAGACTGTCAGCAAGCAGCTGTCAGGGCTGTTCGCTTCAACGGTGAGACTGAGACAACATATTTATCATCCTATCGTTGAGACTGCTGAGGTGTTAGTATAAGTAGAAATCTAGTTTAAGCTCATGTTTAAGACACGAAAACATTCAGTAGTCCAGTTAACTTGAAGCAACGTCATGTGTGTTTTTACCCTCAAATAACACTTAATTTCACCTTTTCATTACTAAGCTGACATATTGCTTCATATAATATTTATTCAAAATATAAGGTGACTGAAAATGGCAATAGTTGATGCTTTCAGAAGTAAGTGTTGAGCCCTGCTGAGTCACGAGTCATCCATGAAATATTGCTCTCTCATACCTGCCTCTATCTCATGTCTCCCTGCTCGCTCAGCCGATGGGAACTACCTGCTGTCTTGTGGCAGCGACAAATCTCTGAAGCTGTGGAGCGTGAGCCGAGGGACCCTGCTGAAGGCATACAGCGGCCATGGATACGAGGTTCTGGATGCTGATGGGTGAGAGAGTTGTCAAAGCCTCCTCCACACTGTGTCAGGAAGGTTAAATAAATAGGATTCAGGATCAAAATGCATTATAAAGAAGTGCTTGTTTCTCTTTGGCTGTTTCAACAGTTCCTATGACAACAGCCAGCTTTGCTCCTGCAGCTCTGATAAGACAGTGATCCTTTGGGACGTCGCCACAGGCCAGGTCACACGCAAGCTCAGAGGTCACGCCGGGGTCAGTTCTGCTGGTTGTAACTCTGTGACACGATTCTGTTGTGTTTATGTCCACATTTAAAGTTTTGTTGCTGCACCTGTATAGTTTCACTCTTCCCTTTTTTCCTTTGTCTTCATTCTTTCATTTGTTCTTACTTTCATTTTTTTTTATCCGTCTCTCATATTTTCTGCTCACAGAAAGTCAACTGTGTCCAGTTCAATGAGGAGGCAACTGTCATCCTGTCTGGTGAGTCGTCACTCATATAAAATGCCTTTAATGCACAATATTATTCAGTATACATTGTGTACTAAAATGTGCATATTAATTTAATTTTGGCCTGGGTGTGTGTGTGTTTTCTCCTTCTAAAGGGTCCATAGATGGGACAGTTCGGTGCTGGGACACCAGGTCCAGAAGATTTGAACCCATCCAGATTCTAGACGAGGCTACTGATGGCGTCAGCAGCCTGAAAGTGGTTCAACACGAGCTGCTTACCGGGTCAGCAATTTAGACATTTTTTGTCATGAATCTCAACTTAATTGATCTGCAGTGATCAGAGGTTTGATTTTTAGATTTCACTGCAACACTGTGTGAAAACAATTATCTTGTGTTTTAGGTCTGTGGACGGCAGAGTGAGGCGCTACGACCTGAGAATGGGACAGCTGCATGTTGACTTCATCAGCAGTTAGTAATGATTTCATAATGTCAAGTAGCAGTACGACTGGTTGTTGTAGTAAAGATTTTTCCAAACATTTATTTACAGCCACGGAAATGAAACATTGGTACTGTTAGTAACAGTGAAATTGCAGAACGCTGTAACTTGTGTATATGTCTGTGTGTGTGTTCCAGGTCCCATTACATGTGTGTGTTTCAGTCAGGATGGTCAGTGCACTCTGAGCTCCAGTCTGGATTCAACAGTCAGGCTGCTGGACAAGAGCACAGGGGAGATGCTGGGAGAGTGAGTGACGCTCAGTCTCATTTACAGCGCTCCCATCATGGCTTCACTCACCTGTCAGCTAATCCATGAAGCAGTTTTTTGTTTTCAAGACATGGCACACTGTACTACTTTAGAGTTTGTGATGTAAAAATGTTGGCAAATATTTTTTAATATTGTAAAACATCTGAAAATTGGATTATAAAAATAGGTAATCCAGAAATCCAAGTGAAAAACTGATTCAACTAAAATCAGTTTTTACAGCGTACTGCTTTTAAATTACCTTCAAGGACTAATCAACTTAGTGCATTTTTTTTTCTTGGTTTTTACTACAGTTTCATCACTTACACAATCATATTCACAATTTTATTATCATCACAAAAAAACAGTGATGCATTTAGCCCTGCATTAATTGACACAGTTCTGCATATTAATACTTAAATTGTGATGATGTTTGTTTGTTTGATTCACTCAGGTATAAAGGACACAAGATGAAGGGCTATAAGCTGGACTGCTGCCTGTCCAGTAAAGATACCCACGTCCTGAGCTGCTCTGAGGACGGACACGTCTACTGCTGGGACCTGGTGGAAGTAAGTGTCTGCTTACGTTCATGTTCATAGTGCACTTAACATGATGGGTTCACCTTGAGCAACTTGGACAGAAACACAGACGAAAAGAGGGAGATTGTTGAAACTCAATGCAAACTTCCAACAACACTATACAGACCAGTGGTGTGTAGCCTCTGGGTTTCCTCTCACCAGCACATGAACAGAGGATGATGATGATTTTTTGTTTTTCTGACCTCCAGGGATCTTTAACCTTGAAACTGCCCGTGGGTAAAGCTGTCGTCCAGTCGCTGTCCTTCCACCCCACAGAGACCTGCCTCGTCACAGCCATGGAGGGCCGTGTCCAGGTGTGGGGGGCCGAGCCAGAGGAGACAGAGGAGGAAGAGATGGCCACGTAGAGACGGTGAAAGTAGTCAAGTCTCAGTTACATGCAGAGAGGATCCATTTTTCTGACAACAATAGCATACAATCTGTGTCGGAGGTTTGTCACTGGAATACATAGATAAACAGCAGCCATTAATGTACAGCTGACTTACCAGCTTGATTATCAGTCTGTTGTTATGACTGTTAGCTTACAGAGATTTAGTTCTCTGGACAGGAAAGCAAATGCTGAACATACCAGCCGACACAAATAACAGAAAGTCAAAAATATGATGTTTCATTTTAATGTACAGATGTACAGAGTACATGATCTGGATGTGAATCAAAACAGTAAAGTAAATGTTTTAGGACTTGAATTTTTGTACGTGTGCAAAACATATATTTTTGTACAAAACCTTCAATAAATGTTTTCTTGTAAAAGTTTCACCACATCATGTATTTTCTCCAACACAGCACTGTTTAGTTCTGTAGAAGTTTGTCTTTATTCAGAAATATACACACAATGAACACAAAGACAGGCACATTACAAAATAAGTTAACCAGCATGACAAAAGAATGGCAGCAAATAAATAAATAACTTATCTTACATAAATACATTTTCTGAAACTGTAGCTTGTCTGTAGATGAATGAATGCGAAGAACTTAACTCAGCTGTGTTTGTCAAACCACAAAGTGAATCTACGCAGCTTCGTACATATGATCCGTTTTTACTTATTAACCCCAAAATTGCACTGAAGATTTCAAATAAATACACGTCAGCTTATTTACAAAAATAGTCAAGTAGTTTGTGTTCAAATCGTGTCTCTGCGCAGTTTGAGCCCTTTAGACTGTTTTGTCAGTTTAGGGCAGAATCGGACAGATGCAATGCTTTCATTTTCAGCAAAGTACTTACATTTGAAGATCTAATTTCTAATTTCCTACATCTATTTATTGCTAAGAACAGATGAAAAACTAGAAATTAGATGGTCTTGCAAGCAGCCGCCTAATCGCCAGAATAAATGTTGGCAATGTACATTTCTGCAAACCATGCACACGTTAAAACTTTACATGTCTTTATGTTGGAACTTGCGAACAACAGTTGAAAAACTATGCAAACTGTTCATGAACTGTGAATAGAAACCTGATTTTTTTTTTTTCTCCCAAAGCTCTTAAATACATAAAGTAATAAAATTCTAATCCTGTTTAAGCTCATGAGATCACTTGCTAAAGTCAAAACATTTAAATCAACAAAACAGGATTCATGAGGTTTTCACCCAACAGTGAAAAGGAAAATAGCTTCATTTTGTGCTCATTGATTTTGACATAAATTACTTTATAAGAACAGGTTTCAGCTTCCTCGCCGGTAAGTCATTTTGGAATGAAACTCTTCTTTTACAGTCATTACATGAGAACCTGCCAACGTACTTGTCCTCGCAAACCATCATCCACCCCTACCCTCGCTACACTCAGCTGTCTAGCCCACACAGCTGCAGCCCGCGGCTGACAGCTTCTCCACCTTGTGCCAGCGGTGCGAGTTATCGAGGAAGGCCATGTCTTCGTGGTGGGTGGGCCTGCAGCAGGGCGCGTTGTGCCACAGCTCCCCAGGTGCCGGTTGAGGGAGCACCCCGCTCAGCAGCAGGTTGGTGAGGGTGAGGTCGTGGTTGGAGCGGACGCGTGGACACGACCCACTGCAGTACTTGAAGAGGACGGTCTCGTCTGAGTCGTAGCCCAGCCCGAGGTCTCGAACCTGCAGCAGGATGGAGCGCAGGCTGCACCCGGAGTCTAGAGTAGAGCGACGTGAACGGATTGGGATTGGGATGATTGGGTCGGGTGATGGTCCAAATCCAGAAGCTTCTGTCGGGCCGTCCTCTGCAGCTGGAACTCTGTTTCTCTTGGCATCATTTGGTGACGTGTGTGGAGATGCTGCTTCTTGTTTTTCACCTGGAAAAGGCAGAAAGGGTTATCTACACATCTAAAGTACAAAATTGTTATTAAAAAATCTATAAAAATACTCTTAATTGACAGCAAAATGCAACTAATTTCAAACTTTGCACACTAGTTCAACTTCTAAGAAGCAGAAAAACAGAATTGAAAGTGATATATATCCAAGTCTAGACACAATATTTAACACATCTCTCAAATAACAACAAAAATTAGATTTCATCCCAAAGGTCATAGGTCACGACCTTCCCTTCAGCCACTACTTACCAATCAGTGACCTCAGCCAGTGGCTCTCTCCTCTCTGGACGCAGAACAGAACCACAACCAGCTTCAACAGGGACCTCATCGCTGGAGTCTGCTCTTCGTCTGAACCGTCGCTCAAAGTGAACCAGACACGTGTGTGTTTGTATGTCTGCGAGTGATGCTTAAGATGCAGACGAGTCACAACCTCCAATATATAGCCCTCGGAGATGAAGGGGGGTGAAGGGATGAGGTGAGGAGGTGTAGGGGCGAGACAGACACTAACCCGTTACTTGCCAACAGACTATCCCGTTCACCTGAGCCTGACAGGGAGCGTAGGAGGGCAGATGGGCGTTTGACCCAGAATTTGTCCTGTTGGATTATCTAATTGGTGTAAATCACTGGCTTATTGTTGAGTTTTCCCCAGATGTTTTTCCAGAGGATGTTGGCCCCTGGCAATATGGATTCCCAGAGGTTTGACGGCGTCTTAAATGCTGGACAGTGATGTCACATTGATGATGCTGAGAAGTATGTGTCATAAATGAATCAGTAGATTGGTAGCTAGACAGATACGGAAGTGGAACGGCAGCCAAGAGATAAACTCGTAGACGGACCTTTATCAATGCAGAAACGATGTAGGAAATGTTAAGTGAGTAGTGTGGTGAAAGTTAAAAAAAAGAGGGCAAGATGAGTCATTGAGGAATGTCTTAAAATCGGCCCCTGATGTATTAATTCGTCACTTTTCTTACCGTAAATGTTGCGTTTAAGGATCGATTCGGGAAAAAAAGCCAAAAGAAAAACTTTAAATGGTTAAAAACCAAAGAAGAAATGGAAGTCAGGTTATAATTAGAACAAAACGGGGCCTGTTTCAGCAGACATTCCACAATGGGTGACTGGTCCTGAGCTGGTCCATAAATTGAGGGATTTCATCAGCAATGTGTGGCTGACATGTAGAATATGTAGAATATGCATTATGTAATGGTTACAGGGCCCAAACAGGCAGTGAATGGAATTTTGAGTTTGCAGGAAGGGTGCGTTTGGACCCTGATTCTGCCATCCCGGAGCAGGTCAAGCACCACAGTGCAGCTTATTGAGCAACTGCTGTGAAACTATTTACTGAATCTGAATTAAATTGTGAGTACCTGAACATTTTAAGTTAATTCTATATCAGTCTGACCTGCACTTCTCTGGCAATGTACATTTCTGCAAACCACCACCGTCACAAACAAGACTGGAAAATGGCCTGACGTCTCAATGACTGTTAATAGCCAGTGGTTTAATGCTTACACATGCTGAAAAGCCTTATTAAACAACGATCTCGTCACAAATATTGAATTTTTTGACATAAACAAGGCTGGAAAATAGCCTGACATCACATTTAAAAGTATCCAGAGGTTTCACGCATACAAATGTTGACACAAAGTCTTGAACAGTGGTCTCCGGCGGTAGGTACCCAATGTCTCGTCAAAATATCCAGTTTTGTTGCAACAAACAAGGCTGGAAATGTTGTGATGTCTCGTTACATCATCCAGAGGTTTCACAATTACAAATGTTGAAAGTCATCTGTTTTTTTAATTTTAATTTTTAATTTATTATACTATTTTAATCCCACAAGGGGAAATTCTGACTGAGCTATTGCTGCCCCTTACGTTACGTTACGTGTGGCCAAGTAGCATACACATGTAATGTTAATGTGATATGATAAGTAATGTAGAAATGTTGTTGTGGTACGTGTAACAGGTACAGATTTGAACATGTCTGTAGTTTGCAGAAATGTAAAGTGCCAACATTTTATTCCGGCGACTGGCAATTTCTCCAAACTCGTGATATCAAACAATGAATGGGGCCGAGTAAATAGGAGCGAGTCAAACAATATGTATGTGAAGGAATACAACCTGCAATTTTGGCCAATTAATACAATAGTCAAAACAAAGCACGTTCCCTCGACTGCACTTTGTTAATGCCTGACTCCTGGCTTCACTCAGTCACATTTAGACACGGGGGAGTGTGTCCAATGAGATTTTTAAGTTTATTTATTGTATTTAAACAGACCCATTTCTCATGTATTATAGCTCTGTTGATATGAATTACAAAGGAATCAACTCCTAAATCTTGAACTAATAACGCTGCATGAAATTTACTGCCAGGAATTTCAGTAATTCTTTCGAGGATCAGGTCTTTGAGACGGCGATAAATCAGACATTAAAATAATAAATGGCCATGTATTTTTAAGTGAGCTCTTCCTCACTTACAGCCTAGTCCACTCAAAACGTCTGACTATAACTTGAGTTAATCTGACCCCAAATACTTGTTTATAGGCTACTGATACATATACATATATATTATCATACTTTATTTTATTGCTTCAACACAACTTAAACAAAAACAAACAGGAATGCCATTGAAAATTGTTTGTTCAAGGTGATTAATTAAGCTACAACTCAATTATAATTAAAATCTTTATCTAATTTTACACTACAATAACTAAGTGAAGCCAGGAGTCAGTCGAGGTCATGTGCTTTGTTTTGATTATTAGTTCCAGATTCCTATTTACTCCACTTTTCTCTGATTATTTAGCTTTTGTTCATTATTGTTTTTACTAACTTTCATGTTCTGCTCACCTTTTCCCGTTTTGAATTTACTAGTGTGCCTTTGTCTGTTTGTCTGGGTCCCATTTATTGTTTGACATCATGATTTTGGAGTAGTTGCCTCAGAAAGAACGACCCGGCCCAGTCGCCAGAATAAAATGTTGGCATTTTTTTCATGCAAATGTGTCGCCGTCACAACAAGAATGGAAACGATACACAACAAAAGCTGAAAAATGTACAAAGAGCAGACGATGTCAAGCGTGTGTCAACTGAGGTAAACAATAAGAGCTCTGCTTCACTCGGCTGTCTACAGGCATGTGAAGCGATTCTCACGCAGAGCCTCTATTTCCCGGTAAATTGAACAGAAACAAGAACACGTAAAGGGCAAAGGGGGCTGACACATTCCTTCCCCTTCTCAAAGAGAGACGGGAGGATGAAGGCCAAGTGAGAGATGAAGAGACAGAAGGAAAACGGAGGAGGTGGTGGGAGAAATACAGTGGAGATAGAGCAATCCCCTTTGGATTATGGCCTAAATAACCAGTCTGGAATTCAGGGCCGTCAGAAGGCAGGAATGAAAAGAACGTGGCATCGCTTTATGCAAATACACTAAACATTTTATTCAGTGGTAAAAACCTGCCCAGATCTGAAAACTGATGTCTGTTATTTAAAAATGTGCCGCTGTCGCCTGTTCTTTATGCCAGAGTTGATATCACAGGGGATTATATTAATGTGTACACATCCAATTTGTGAGGGTTTTCAGCCATGGATCTAGTAACAGCTGTATCGGTTGGTTGGTCAGTCGGTCCACCGCTCATGATGACTTTTCCTCGACAGCTACCAAAGTTTTTACTTAACTTCTACTCGTCTACTGGATGGATTGATGCAAAACTTGGTGCAGATATTGATGCCAACCAGACAATGTGTCGTAATAACCTTGGTGACTTTTCCTCTTGTGCCACCCTGATGTTGGCTTTTATGGTTTTGAGGGAAATATCTCAAAAGCTGTTGGATCAAGTGTCATGCCGTGTGTTGTCAATATGTCTTTGCCTTGATTGTTTTGTATTTTATGTCTTGTTTTTTGAGTGTATTATGTTGGTTATGTTGATGACGTCGAGGGAGATTTGTAAGCTTTTCAACCCAACTGTAAACCTGAGACTGTAAGTTTTATGTATACAAGCTTTTATCATGGAGACTGAGTTATGTTTATTCTCATTATTATTTGATAATCTGTCCATTATGTTCTGTTAGTTTAAGTGGAGCTTATTTTTAACTATTTACCAACAGGCTACGTGCATACATTATACCTTTCTGAAATCCCTGAGATGTTTTCTAACCACACCAGAAGAAAGAATGTAGATATCATACCCAGAGGAGACATGACACACCTATTAGTGCTCTTTGTGCAAAAAAATACATTTCTGCAAAATGTGATAATCTGGGACACTTGTATTAGTCTTTAAAAAGCCTAAATCAGCTTAATCTACACATGCCAATTCGATTCTTAATTAAATTCTCCACTGAAAAAATATTATCAATTAGATTTTTCATTTAAACTCTCTCAGTATATATTTTCTTTCAGCAAATCAACTGCAACTTTTAATTGCAAAAGAAGTTAACCAGTAACAGGGTTATGTGGACGCCTTTGCCTTGAAGATATGTTGAAGCTCTGTGGTGAAATGATCAAACTGCAGGAATTCATTTGCTTTGCAACCGTGTGCAACTTTGATAAGCAGACTGCATCCAACTTGATAACACCGTACAAAGATCATTACAAAGACTCAGGCCCCGGCTCAAAACCCACAGGATTCAAGGAGTGTTTCTACAGCTACTGGATAAACATAAAAGAATATATACATAAATATGTCTTGAAATAAAATGTATATAAAAATAAACATATGAAAATACACGTCTGCTAACTGTCAACAACAAATAAATCAGTTTAAAGTTGCGGAAAATAAAGATATTTTTTAAAAAGAATAGAAAGGACAGTAATGTGTGAATATACAGAGTAACTTTACATCAGTGTTCAAACATTTATGTTGCTGACTGGTTTTAGAAGCTTCATATAAAATTTAGTGATAGCAGGTTAAATACACCTGAGGTAGTGACACACAAACCTCCACAAAGAGACACAAAACCTCCACAGATACACACAAAACCTCCACAAATAGACACACAAACCTCCACAAATACACACAAAACCTCTTCAGATACATGCAACATCTCCACAGCTACAGACAAAACCCCCACAGATACACAAAATCACCACAAAGACACAAATCACCACAAACCCTAACCCCAACCCAAAACCTCCACTAATACACGCAAAATGTCCACAAATTCACACAAAACCTCTACAGAGACACACAAAACCTCCACAAATACACACAAAACCTCCTGAAATACACACAAAACATCCTCAAATACACACACAATCTCCACAAATACATACAAAACCTACACAAATACACACAAATCCCCCACAAATACACACTAAACCTCCACAAATACACACAAAACCTACACAAATACACACAAAACCTCCTGAAATACACACAAAACATCCTCAAATACACACACAATCTCCACAAATACACACAAAACCTACACAAATACACATAAATCCACGATTACGCACAAAATCTCTACAAACCTCCACAAATAGACACAAAACCTCCACAAAGAGACATGAAACTACCACTGCTCCTCTCTCTCATCCTGCAGGTGATGGACGAGTCGAATGGATGAATCACTAAGAGGAACAAGACGAGTCAGAGACGAGCCACCACAGGAGCCTGAAGTGGCAGGAGAAGTGTGAGTATCTATCACATCTGGGTGACATATCTGCAGCGTACTGATGGTCACTGTTTGTTTCTCCAGAACGAGCAGGTGAGCAGGGCTCTGGGAGTTTTGTGGACAGGTCTTTGTGGACTACGGCTTCACCTGCTCAGAGACATTGACTCTGTTTTTTTATTCAAGCCAACTTCTCGTCAGCTTTTACAGAGGAGCAATAGAAAGCGCCCTGACTGGAAACATAACTGTATGGTTCATGCACGGCCCAGGACACTTACACTCCAACCAAGCCTCTGAAGCTCCCTTGTTAAATTTGAGCCTAAATGTCTGGGAGAGCAGACAGTACCAGTTTTCTAACTCGCTGTCGTTCCCTCATCAACAGTTATGGTCATTTTAATACGAGCAGGAGTTTGGGAGGTATTTTCTTAGGAAATTAAGCGAAACTCACAAACATTCTTTAATTCATCAAGCCAGAGACTCCTTTCAAATATTAATGTTCCCCATCTTTGTTTTCACTAAGTATTTTGTAGTTAATGAGTACTACTAAGGGTCAGTCTGATATCCATGGCTGCCAACTCATTGAGTCGGCCATTTTGTCCCCCTCTCTCTCACACAGACACTATGGAGGACAACAAGTGTCACGGAAATAGTAATAAGGCATTTAACTAATTGTACAGTAAATATAGGCATTGATAAATTAGTTTACAAATTAATTTATTAATCTATTAATAAAAAGACTAAATTACAAAGTAATTCATTATTTGATATTTGAATAATTCAATAATTTAATCGTGCGGCTCTACTAGACTTTCCAATTGTTATTGGACCGAATGGCTCCAGTCATGACAGTGAAACGAGTCATTTCTTTACATTTGTAAAGTAAAGTAATTTAATAATGCCTATATTTATTGTACAGTTAGTTAAATGCTTTATTACTATTTCCGTGACACTTGTGGTCCTCCGTACTGGGCTACTTTCAGCTCCCTATATAAATGTCACAATCGTCTGGTTTGTACCGGTCTACTTTTAAATCTTTTTCAAAGCATCATAGATCTTTAAGGGGAAAATCCCTCCTCCCGGTGCTCTGTCTGCTTTGGTGCATTCCTGCACGTTGAGCACATTTATTTTGTTGCGTCATGATCCAGACGTACGTCAAAAATCTATATTTTTCATGCTGTACAGCTTCCTGTACGTCTATGCCTTCTATTAGAAAATATGAAAACTAATCCTCTACTTCGGAGAATTTATAGGACATAAAATAACCTGAAAAAAAAAAACATTTTAAGATGTCTGTGAGAATTTTTTCTGTTGAAGTACTTACATTTAGAGATAACATGTACGGGTTTATCAGTAGCTACCTTTGAACCCATCACAGTCAGCTTCTGTCTCTGTCTCCAGACTACAGAGGCTCAGGCACGACTCCAGACTGGGCTAAATGTAGCCTGAGTCAACGCCAAAACTGACATGGAGAGGTAAAAATAGAGCATGAAATATAAATATACATTAAGAATTTGAATGTGGAATAACTGTGAGATTAAAAGGCTAAAAATAAGCAGAAGTTATGAAGAAGAGTTATGCCTTTTAACCCAAATGTGACGGATAAGAACACAGCGATCAAATCTGAGCATTCGTTTCACATGATGAATCCAGGTTGTATCACTCCAACAGGTCATGTAGGAAGCTTTTTTAAAGGAGGAAATGATTTGAAGACACGACATGTTACATTCAGACTGTAAGAATACTAATTGGATGAGGTCTGCCGTGCATTCCTGGATGAGCTGGTCAGACAGTCAGTCCATATAGGGCTCGTCTGAGCTGAGCGGGGCAGGAATGTAGGGAGCAGCCTTCCTGTAACGGGAAATATCGGGAGGAGGATTTAGCCCCGGAATCTCAAACTCGCACGGAGCTGCTCCTGTTTACGCTGTAAATCTGCTGGTCAGAGCTGAGATTCTCCACCGTGTGTCATCATGGCACAAGAATCTGAAGGTTATTTTCACTGACAACACGCACACCCCTTCTTTGGTTGAAGATGCGCAAGTCAGTGACATCAGCAGCAGACTCCTGGGCCACGATGACACAGAGTCGGGAAACATGCACAACGTGACCAAAAGTATGCGGACACCCAAACAAAGAAGAGTGTGTGGAAACATCTCACCCTTATGTGATGTTGTTGAACACGCCAGTTCGTCCCATAGGTGTTGGATGAGGTTGATGTCAAGTTCCTCTACACCCGGTGATGGAATGTAACCAAGAACAATTACTCAAGTACTCTACTTACTGTAATCAAATTAGATATTTTTACTTTGCTTGGGAATTTCCATTTTCCTGTTACTTTTTAGAGTACTTTATACTTTTAATAAAGTAATATTTTAACACAATATCTCTACTTTTAATCAAATACGACTTACGGGTGCTTCTTACAGCACTTTCCCACACCAAACTGGTATAAAACAAATCCTGAATAAAAAAACAACAACAGACCAAAAGTACACCAACACTAAGTGGGGCAGGGTGTCCACATACTTTTGGCCAAATGGCGTAACTGTGCTGTCACAGTGAAATATAATCGGCTCAGTACAGATAAGGGTTCAGTGACAAGACACACACTCGCTGGTCATTTGTAGCTGCCATTTTAAAAGACTTAGCTGAAGATATAAACTAGGGCTGCGACTAATGATTATTTTCATTATTGATTAATTTTTGAGTGGTTTAGTCTATGAAATATCATAAATTGTGACAGATACTTCACAGAGCCCAAAGTGAGGTCTTCAAATTGCTTCTCTCGTCCAACCAATAGCCCCAAAAACCCAATAATGACACAGATGATGTCATTTTGAAAATAAGTTTTCTTTAGATCAACTAATTGTTGCAACTCCAATATAAACTGTAAAAAATGGGAATCACAGCAGAACAGAGAAATTCAAGCAGTGTTCATGTAGACCAGTGTTGATATGAAAAGATAGTTCTATGTCTATGTTACTATGTATGTATATGTAGGTAAGAAAATGGGTGTATATTCTGTATAAATGTCTAAAAAAGAAGCGCTAGTGAAAGATTATCCTACAGACAACTTTCAAACAGCCAGATTTTACAGTTGACGGGTTTAAACTCCTACACAGACAGGGTTTATAAGTGATTTACAAGTTTTTCTGAGTAATAAGCACAAAATCCTCGTAGTGGGCTCTCAGACAGGATACCACATCAGGCCTCACAGCAATAAATACATCAGACACAGAGTCAATTCATGAAGACAACCGCTGCGGGTTTTATTTCTGCAAACACTGTCTTTCTGCAAAGTTAGATTTTTCTGACATTTTCCAAAAACACTTTTTTTCAATATGGAAAAATATATTTTTTTAAATATAAGCAGCACAGATACAGAGGACTTAATGGCTCCAGAAATAGCAAAAATAAAATTCATTGAAAGACAAAAGACAGAGAAATAGTGCACCCAGGACGTAACGCAAAAGAGAAATGACTTCTTCCTTCTTCCCATTTTCAGAAATACCTGAAATAAACCTAGAAATACATCAACTCAGCTGGCTGTCTGGTCCTTTAGGTTCCAGCCTGAAACAACCAAACAACCAGCCGTGCCCAAAATAAACAGACTTGATGCTTTTTGCTGATGGATAAACAGTCGAGGACTAAATGTATGTAAAGTTAGAAATGATAATACTTCATAAATGCTCTTATCAAGCGCCTGCTGTCCCCAAAATGTTGCTGTAAAGTCCTTCATTAGACTGTCAGAGGTGTAGTCAGGGCAGTAGTCAGTCCATGTATGTCTACAGCAGGGTTGCACAGCAAAGACGTGTCCTGCAGGAGGGACACCAACTCCACAGGACCCGGTGGATCCGGCTTGTTTTGTGTGGATTCAGGCTCTCTGCGCTTTTTACAATCCACTTTCTTCTTTTCGCTGTAGCCACTCAACCTGGAGGCGAGAGACCTTTTGGGTCTCGGCTTCTTCAGCTTCTTCCTCTCTGGGTCGTGGACGATGCTGTGACGCTGGAGGCTCTGCCTCATCGCAAAGGTCTTCCTGCAGCCTGCGTGGGTGCAGGTGAAGGGACGCAGCTCCTCGTGGAAGGAGCTGATGTGGCTCTCCATGTTGAAGAGCGTGGTGAATGACCTGTCACAGTCATTCCTCGGGCACCTGTAGACCACCCGTGTCTCAGCGTGGACTCGCTGATGCTGCTGCAGGAACCAGGAGTCCCTGAACACCTTGCTGCACTGGTCACACTCCAAGGTGACCCTGTGCTGCTCCTTTCTGTGCTTCAGATACTCTGTCCAGGTCTTCCCGGTGAAGCTGCAGCCCTCGTCCTTGCAGGGGTAGCCTCTGTGCACCTTCTCGTGACGCTTCAGTTTGCTGGGGAAGCTGAATCTCATCTGGCACCCTTCATAGGTGCACTGGTAGGGGGGCAGCTGGGTGTGCTGCTCACACATGTGGGACTTGAGCTGCTTGTTCTTCTTGAACTCCAGGCCGCAGGCGTCGTATTTGCACACGTACTTCTTCTGCTCCTGGGCGTGAACGCGGCCGACGTGTCTGGCCCGGTTCGTGTTGGTGGTGAAGGCCTCCCGACAGCCGTCCACGGTGCACTGAAAAGGCTTCACGCCGCTGTGACTGAGCTCGTGTCGGGCCAGGTGGTAGCTGCTGCAGAAGGACTTCCCGCAGCCATCGCGGTCACATGTGTGCGGCTTCAGTCCGGTGTGTTTACACAAGTGCGCGTCCAGTTTCCACTGCTTGTTATAAGCCGCCGAGCAGTCCGGAAACGAGCAAATGTAACGTTTGTGCGGCTCCGTTTGCATTTTGCGGCATCGATGGCGAAAAACAGCTTTAAAAGATCAGAAATATCTCGCTGTGCTCTGCTCTGAGCACGTTTTCCTTCTTGCCACCGGTACTTCCCAGAATCCTCTGCGCCGTGACGCCACTTCCGTTACCCATCAGGCCCTCTGGGTGTTTGGTAGGTAGCTGTTTCTGCCGCCTGCTACAAGAGTAAGTATTTTGTTAAAGTTTGAACTGTAGTGTAAATATGACAGCAGCGCATTAAAACAAAATAAAAAATGCTTTTGTTTGCGGTCATCATTTAGCGACACGTCGTTCGTGTTTAACCGAAGCGGGCGCTGACGTTACACAGTTAACGTTATAGCTAGTTAGCTTATGCTAACGCCAGCTAGCTTAATGACGGAACGCTGCACCAAACTCTGTGCAAAAATCTGCCAATTTAATGTTTTTATTTACCCTGTGAAACAATGTAAGTTAAGCGTTTCCCCGTCGACATATACCGCTTGCTCGCTCATCTGTCAGAAACGTAGTGACCGTATGTTAGCTATCAAGCCAAAGAAAGTTGCAACGCTAGCTAATTGTTTACACCGCATAACGTTGTGTGTTTACACTTTGCTAATAAAGTTTGGTGAAGGTCTGCACCTAATTATAACGTCCTTGGTCTGTACTTGTTAGGTTTAGGTCCGTACTGATTTTGTTAAAGACAGACAAATAACTTATCTTGCTAAATCTATCGGCACATTTTTCAAATATAGTCTTGTTTCAAGTTTTCACCAATCTTAAAAAATGTTGCTAATTGGCCATACGTTTTCCTCAGAAGCTAGGCTAGTTTGCAAGCAGCTGCCATTAATAAGCTAGCTAATGTTAGCAAACGTTGAAGCTGAAGCTAATGTTAATTTTCCAGCTAAAACTAACAGAGTCTACTAAAACAGTCCTGCTATAAATCATAACGTTGCTTTAATGAAGGTTGTAATGTTCAGTTTTCTGTCAAAACCGTTTCAGAGAGGTTTTCAATACAGCTGTATGTTTTTTTGTGGTGCTCTTAACTATATTGTATTACACAGAGAGGCGGTTGTGTTGCATTATGTCTGTTATTAAAAACAATTCAACCTCTGACCATAGCTTTATCTAGATGGACTTAAACTGACAGCTGAGTGTATATAACTGTCTGTTACATGCATCCTAACTTTGTTTTCCTTTTGTAAAGGGTGAATCCATTACTGGTGCAGATATCCAGTTGTCACCATGGTGAGCTATAAAATGCAGAATTTACCTGCGTGTGTCAAGATACAAAAAATCAGAAGGATATACGTTCAAATACTCAGTTTTCTTTATTGCACTGTTTTTCTTGACAGGGTGAAAGGAAAGGAACAAACAAATACTACCCTCCAGATTTTGATCCAGCCAAGGTGTGTATGATCACACACACAAGTGTGTGTTTAAGTCATTTTTAGTTTACCTTTTGCGTCTAGATGCTGAACAGCATTTCCATAATGTTTTCACTTTAGCATGGATCCCTCAATGGCTACCATGGAACTCACGCTCTGCGGGAGAGGGCCAGGAAACTGTCCCAGGGCATCCTCATCATCAGGTCAGTAGACACGAAAACTGAAATGATGAAGTGACATTGATGAATATGAGTGTGAACGTTTCACAGATCTAATAAACATGGGGACATGTAAGATTACTATTATAAAACAAATAATCCTAGACCTTGAAAGGTCAAGACATGAAGTAATGGTAAGAACTGGTGTTTTGTTATTGACACCCAAACCTAAGTGTATGTGACTGTTTTTGTCCGTTAAGGTTTGAGATGCCCTACAACATCTGGTGTGATGGCTGCAAAAATCACATTGGCATGGGTAAGTTTGAAGAACAACACGACCCATTTAGTTAGTTTCAGTCTCATATAGTGTAATTTAATTTTTATTGCACTAATGTTCTTCTTGCACAGGGGTCCGTTACAATGCTGAGAAGAAAAAAGTGGGAAACTACTACACCACGCCAATCTACAGGTAATCACAGACAGCCTGGGCTGACCGCCGATGTGAACTTTACAGTATGTCCTTAAACAAAAGAGAATCATCATGAAACTCGATGAAAAGGTGAAAAAATGTAAAATATTTATACACCTTATTCTGTCTCCTCAACCAGGTTTAGGATGAAGTGTCATCTGTGCGTCAACTACATCGAGATGCAGACAGACCCAGCGACCTGCGACTATGTGATCGTAAGCGGGGCAAACAGGAAGGAGGAACGCTGGGACATGGCTGACAATGAGCAGATCCTCACCACAGGTAAAGGATCCATGTTGGATATCAATCAAAAGATAAATGACTTGCTCAGTTCTGTACATGATTTAGGCTGGAGATCAGCTCCAGGAAACTGAAATCGGAGAATTTTGACTTTTTTATTTATTAAAGAAAAACTAAAACTGATTGATTATGAAAATATTGTCAATTACTTTAATGGTTGACAACTTGTCGATTAATCATTGCAGCTCAAAACAGCTACATGACAGTGACATTAAAGGTTTTTGTTTGGATCATGCACAGAACATCTCAAACTGAAGATGTCTTTATGTCCTCACTGCTTTGAGGCTTTTCTGTTCAGGTTCAATATTATTGTCTAACATCCGTTTTTTGCCACCTGACTGAACGTATTCACAGAGCGAACAGAGAAGGAGAAACTGGAGACTGATGCCATGTTCAAACTTGACCACGGTGGGAAAGACAAGGAGAAGCTTAAGAAGGCTCTGCCCTCTCTGTCGGAGATCCAAGAATACCAGTCCACCTGGAAGGACGACTTCCAGCTCAACAGCAGCCTCCGCAGGAAGTTCAGGGTAGGATAGTGACCGTGTGTGTTAGTAACTGCTGTATTAATGCAGTTAAATGTTCATCATCAGTAAGGAGTACATTGACAGTTTTTGTTTTCAGATTTTCTCCAAATGTTGTTGAGAAGACTTTCATAAACTGCAGCATCACTGTCTTTCTTTGTGTATTGATCTACACTGTATATTAGTGAAGAGAAGTTAATGCAACAACTACAGTTTTGTCATTACCTCCTCCTGTCATGTCAATGCAAACACCAGTGACACAGAATTAGTTCCAAAGACGACCAAATAATAATGAGAAAATGACATGAAGCAGTTATACCAGATTCAGTTATAACCCTGTTTTGAGATTGTATTTGCATTGTGCCACTGAACTGACGGCTCTGCTTTAAATGGCTGTGCAGACAGAGAAGAAAGTTCTGGCTGAGCAGGAGGAGACGGACAACGCAGTGAGGATGAGGACCAACCTGTCCATCCCACTTCTACCAGAGAAGGAGGAGGACAAGAGACTGGCAGCACTGCTCACCTACCAGGCACCTGACTGTAAGGATCAGAAACAGGCCCTTTTCCTAGTTGAAATTTCCAAATTTGACCTCAAAGTGTTCCAGGTGCAAGATGCCACGAGTTAAAAAAAACTTGGCTGACAGTAATAAATTGATATTTATTTGGCAAGTGTACACACACGCGAACCCTCAGAAGTGCAGCTGCACATATAAACAAAACAGGAGGTAACAGACATCATTATGGGTTTTTTTTACGGCACTTGCTCGAAAATGTATCTAAATATTCCAGTCACTCGCCTAATACTAATACTGCATTAACAAAAATATCCTACACCCTCCCCATGAGTGCTGCCTTTGTGTGATGTCAGACAAATGCTCCCTCATTAAGTTAGGTGGATTGGATGTGCCCAGAGTATATAAGTAGGAATTTATGTTTTAAAAATACTGGAATAATCCTGTAAACGTAAAGTTTGAATTCTAATATTGTGGTTGCTTCTCACTATTCTCCTCCCCAATTCAGCCTACGACGACAAGCAGCACAGCAAGAGGAAAGAGATCTCCACTCGTTCGTGGTTCAGCGCCCCCTCAGCCTCACCTGGAGGTGCTGCAGGCAGTCTGCTCCAGAAGCTCGGCATGCAGGGGAAAGAAGCAGCAGTGGCCAAAGCACTGGGCTCCTCACCGAGCCCCCTGATCCGCAAACGCACAGGAGGACCGGGAGTCAAATCTGAGCCCTGTGCCACCATCACTCGCAGACATTCGCATCCTGAAACCAACACATGTAATGGAGAACTTTCTAAGGTCTCTCAGAAGGAGGAAGACCAAAGTTTATTACCAAGACAGGTGGAACAGGAGGTAACAGGGACACATGACAGAGGCTCCATGGAGGCACATGTCAGAAGTACAGAGGAAGGACTGACAAACGGAAAGGACTCTGGGAAAGAGAAGGAGCAGGACAAAAGTTTAGGAGCTGTCACATCTCTTGTGGCGGACTACAGCGACTCAGATTCAGACTCAGGACAATGAGGCTGGGTGAGAAGATGAATGGGACTGTTTCTGTTTTCAATGAATGGAGGTCATTGTGTCATTTTGTGAGAGTGAAGCACAAACATGAGATTGTCACAGCTGCAGAGATCTGCTGTAACCTGTGGTGGTTAACTCACCTGTCTGCTCACAATGGAAATATTCTGATTTCTGAAATGTGTGAAATAACTCAGATTTTAATTTGAAGCTTAGTTCTTTGCAGAATGTAACGTCATGAATGTGTTATATTGATGAGCAAACCTGTTAGGAGTGTAAAAACTTCAAATCAAAATGAGGATTCGGTTATTAAAGTCAAAGGCAAGGTTTTTTCTCCTTTCCACACTTGCCTGCGGAAGAAAAACAAAAATGATGCTGATGTTTTGCTGGTGAGGAAACTCATGTTGTTTCTGCCATCTTCCTTCTATTTTTGTGTTTAACAGTAAAATGTTGTCATTACATTGTAAATAAATTATTTAAATTTGACCATATGGACAAACATCTCACACTTGATACCAGGTTGCATCCTTTTTAAAGAAGAACTTGAAAATGTAAATGAAACCAACGATCTGTTGATCTTTACACATCCTTACTGGTTGGTCTCACCATGGCATAGCTGTCGGTGCTGAAAAAAAAGGTCCATAAATTAGAAATTGGAACCGTGAAATTCTATCATTGATTTGGAGAAGAGTGATACATCGTACGACCTGTTAATAATTAGGCCTTTGTGCAGACTCTACAGACCCATCTTAACTTGTAATCTGATTCCCACATACGTGTGATCAGATGACAAACTTGTCTGGCACTTGGTAGAATAAAATGCAAAAGTGTAAAATACCGTTTAACTGTTGTCGAGTTTGTTGCCTGAACATTACACATTGTTGCAAACGAGTAGTGAGAATCCAGACGCAGAATCAAAGAGTGAAGCTGCCAAGCTGGTTCTATAAAAGTTGGGACGCTGTGTAAAACATAAATAAAAACTGTTCATCTCCTTACACACACCGTTCTGTTACTGCCATGCATCTCTAACTTGGATTCAGGACTTTTTCCAGCCATCCTCTGAGAAAGTCTGATGTTCTTTTACCCATCTCAAGTGTTTAAGACTTGTTTCACCTCATGAGAAGTGGTTTAGAAACTGCAGCTCGTCCTCTGAAACAACTGATCCAGTTCCAGTTGCCCCCTTGGAAACCTTTAGTGTAGCCATGATTTGACTTCTGACACTTTCACTTATATTCTGAATCCTCTAGCTGTCTGATCATTTCCATTAGAGATTTTCAGTGTGTTCCCAGACTTTAGGACCTCTCTGTTTCTTAAACGATGGTCAGAAATCTCCTTCATCCTTCAATATTCAGAACACCAGGCTGTATTGAAGGATTAACTCGAACCAGAGATGAAAGTTCCCCGCGTTTTAACGCTGATTCTTCATGCCCCCCTCGTAGTTTAGGAGTAGTTGGAGTGTGAACGCTTCCCGACCGGGCCTGCGGTAGTTTTTGTGACTTGTCATTGATCAGAAACCCAAGCTCCTCCTCCTCCTATTGACTGTACAGTGTCTGTTTGGTTATAGGAGGGGGGTTCGGGGTCTGATATAGTAGTTGTCCGTCTCTCCTGCGGCCACAGTCCACTGAAGCTCCCAGTCAGTCAACATGGGTCGGTGGACGCTACACAACATTTTATTTCTCGTGCTTTTCAGCAACTCGAATGGACAGTTTGATTCTGTTGGGAGGTACGTTTCTGTTTTCTGCTGCTGTTGGGACAGTTTATATCTTTGAAGTTATTTTTACTAATGGTGTTTTGTTCTTTATAGACTCCGCTGGCCTGACAGGTATGTGTGTGCAATAATATACACAGTTTCAAGTCTTAGTTTCTGACAGCAGAAGTCATTATTTATTTTGAATCTGCTCCTCAGATTTACATCAATAGACAGATTCTGGGAATTGCACGAGTAAGTAGCCAAATCTGGACATAAATCCAGTTTAAAAAGTGAAATTTATGTTATGTTCTTACTGCACCTTTCCATTAATGGAAATATTGTTTTTCAACCCAATGAAAAAATGAAAACGTATATGAACAACAATTATATATCAATTCACATATCGATTATACCCTAAGTGTC